>NW_020211278.1:1986387-1986645 GCF_003070985.1 Temnothorax curvispinosus | reverse complement strand
ACTTTTCTTTGATAAAATAGTATAATGTTTTTTGAAGGAGTATAAATTCTTTTTTCCAGTACATGATAAAGACTTTTTCTAAAATTTGTGATGAATACATTTTAAGATTATTATCAAGAAAATATTCTTTCTTAAAGAACCCCGTTACTTACCAAAAGAAAAAAAGTAATTCCCGAATTTTACTTATGTACGCAATTTTAATACTTGAATTTCTATTATGTACGCACAATCGTAATTCTGGAATTACTTTTTTTCTTT
>NW_020211278.1:1963767-1986287 GCF_003070985.1 Temnothorax curvispinosus | reverse complement strand
TATTTTACGTTATGACATAAAAAATTTTCGGGAATTAAAATTATGTACGTAATTGTAATTCCCGAATTTTACTTATGTACGCAATTTTAATACTTGAATTTCTATTATGTACGCACAATCGTAAATCTGGAATTACTTTTTTTCTTTTGGTAAGTAACGGGGTTCTTTAAAAAGAATATTTTCTTGATAATAATCTTAAAATGCATTCATCACAAATTTTAGAAAAAGTCTTTATCATGTACTGGAAAAAAGAATTTATACTTCTTCAAAAAACATTATACTATTTTATCAAAGAAAAGTCAAAATAATAAGCAAAAAATAAGAAAACCAATTACTCCATTTCCCTTCTTTTAACGGTCATCTTCGCAAAGAATATTTCATTTTTATAATAATCTTAAAATACACTCATCACTCTCTTTACTTGAAACAAATAATATTCTAAATTTTAATTGTTTAACTATTCAATTAAAAATATAAAATTAAAACAAAAATTCAATTTGCTTATTATTTTGACTTTTCTTTGATAAAATAGCATAATGTTTTTTGAAGGAGTATAAATTCTTTTTTCTAGTACATGATAAAGACTTTTTCTAAAATTTGTGATGAATACATTTTAAGATTATTATCAAGAAAATATTCTTTCTTAAAGAACCCCGTTACTTACCAAAAGAAGAAAAGTAATTCCAGAATTACGATTGTGCGTACATAATAGAAATTCAAGTATTAAAATTGCGTACATAAGTAAAATTCGGGAATTACGTACATAATTTTAATTCCCGAAAATTTTTTATGTCATAAGTAAAATAAATTCAGAATTAATATTTTGTCTAGACGTAATTGTAATTCTGCATTTTCAATTATAGCTTAATAATAATTCGATAAATTATAAGTATGTCTAGACATAATAATAATTTCTTTTCTTTGAGTATCGATTTAATTTGATAGAATTTTTATGATGATATTAAATAGTAAAATGGCGTGCCGTATACGCACACGTAAAAAAATATCATTCTAGTGCTAAGAAAACCAATTACTCAATTTTCTCTTTTTTTAAGTAACGATGATTTTTATAAAAAATGTTTTCTTGATAATATTACTTAAAATAAATAATAATCTAAATTCTAATTATTCAGTTCTTTAGTTAAGAATATAAAATTAAAACAAAAATTCAATTTGCTAATTATTTTGATAGGAGAAGTCAAGGCTATGAGGGTCAGACGCAGATCACAGTGCGTAATATTAGAAATAACTGATTTATTCGTCGTTTTGATACATTACATCGATCCGTACGTTTCGGCTCAGCTTTGAGCCATCTTCAGCAGCAGTTACAGAAGTCAAGTTACACGTTCTCCGTACCGTATGGTAAGTTTACTGATTCAAAGTATCAGAAACATAGACCAATTGATCCATATCTGTAAATTTGTTCAATTAATGTTGAGATATTAAAAAGATCCCTTAGGAAACTCATCATTCGGTCTGAAAAACATGGAATACAGAGCCATGCGTACATAATGAATATCTACTCTCTGCGAGAAGACTTGACGATTTTGTCGACACGACACACAATAATATGAAAGGTCTTGCAAGAAGAGGCATGTCGTAGGTCAACACACCGGCGAGGATTATAACAAAGCACGATTTGACACCGTCACAATATTGCATGTACCAATAGTAAAACCCCGATTTGCCAACGACCAAAGTTCATGAGCATGGATTACAATTTGCTCAAAACCGTGACATATGCATGATGCAAAAAATCCGTGTCATTTTGAGACGGTGTCAAATCGTGCTTTGTTATAATCCTCGCCGGTGTGTTGACCTACGACATGCCTCTTCTTGCAAGACTTCTCGCAGAGAGTATTTATTATGTATAAATAGCTCTGTATTCCACGTTTTTCAGACCGAATGGTGAGTTTCCTAAGGGATCTTTTTAATATCTCAACATTAATTGAACAAATTTACAGATATGGATCAATTGGTCTATGTTTCTGATACTTTGAATCAGTAAACTCATCATACGGTACGGAGAACGTGTAACTTAATTTCTGTAACTACCGCTCAAGATGGCTCAAAACTGAGCCGAAACGTACGGATCGATGTAATGTATCAAAACGACGAATAAATCACTTATTTCTGATATTACGCACTGTGATCTGAGTCTGACTTTCATAGCCTTCTCCTATTTTAATCTCGAGGGTCCTCATATTACTTTATTTATTATTTTGACTTTTCTTTGATAAAATTTTATTATGTTCTTTGAAGGAGTATAAATTCTTCTTTCGAGTACATAGCACATGATAAAGACTCTTTCTAAAATTTGTACATTTTAAGACTATTATCAAGAAAATATTCTTTCTTAAAGACAACCGTTACTTACTAAAAAAAAAAAAAAGTAAATTGAGTAATCGCTTTTTTAAGCAGCACAATTGATATTTTTCTGTATGCATGTACACACGTATGTACATACGTACGCACAAAAAAATGTTCTATGTTGTTAGAAAATTTTATTTCTATTTAAAAAAAAGGAGAGAAACTATCATCGCTTAGGACAGGGGCCCGGCGTTACGCGCCGCTCGTGCGTAATCATCGCCGCTTGTAGTAAACAACTGCCCGCGCGCCGACCGCGGGGCGGCCGCATCTCGCCGCGCGCTTGGATTTGGCGGAGGGCGGGCTAATACGGCGATTTTTAATCATTAATAACTCGTCAACTATTGCGAAAATTGCAAAATGGTACATGACTTTTCGACTCAGTTTGGCTCGCTCTATCTAAATATGAAAAAAGTACCAAGAATTCAGGGGCACCCTGTATATCCTGCAACGATATTGTAATACTAAGATATATATTTTCTAATGATTACCTGCTCCGGGACCACATCGCAGAATTTTGAAATTTTTTCTTTGACGGAATTGCCAATGGGGTTTTCCGACCTACAGACTATAAGATCGGGCGACAAACCTAATCCTCGTAGCTCTCTGACACTAGATTGCGTCGGCTTGGTCTTGTGTTCACCCGTCGATTTTGGCTAAAAGATATTCATATCTCTATAACACTGATTGGTAACACTAACCACAGATGCGGATTGGATTTCTCGAGTCAATTTCCTGTAAAAATTTTTGGCCGCTGAATTCGATTGTCGAGCTTCTACAGCCGAACCTGGTACGTTTAATATATTTACTTGAGCAGCCAGTTGATAAATGTCGGTTCGCAATGGAACTCTACAAATTGGATTTTCTGCATCCGGCGTAATACGAATTCCGGCCAACTATATAATATAATACCAAAATAAATTATAAGTTTAAATATTAAATCTTTAATAAGGAAATTATACAAGAACAAAATGGTTTACAACCTGAAGCATCAATAAATCGTGTTACAATTTATTCGTATCAGTCGGCATCATGAGACGAAAACCTTTGAATTCCCAATGTATATCAATGGCAACGATTCATTATTTAAGGGGATGCTGGAGCCGTTTGTTTTACCGGCATTTTTTGTCGGCACGTAGCGTCGTATTAATTTGACAGAATTAAAAATCTTTCTCCAGAATTGCAGTACATACATTAATGATTTGGGGGAACTCCGATTTTATATAGAAAACGAGAAAAAATTACGGAAGTACAGATTTCCTTATCCTACTTTTATCCCAATATGGCGTCTCGAATTGCGGCGAGCTGTCAGCTCGTCACAAGATGTATTTCATATAAGAGATATACCATTGGTACGAACGCGAAAACAAGTTCCCCCGAATTGCACAACAAGAAAAACATCGATAAACCCTCCAAATCAAGATTTGGAAGCGTAATATAAAAGTATAATGTCGATGTGCATCGTGCGTATGTGTGCGTGCAATGTAGCGTGCTATCCTTGTCTATATAAGGACAGATATAGTCGATAACATAGAAAATGGTAATTTTGTCGGTTATACAGACGGCTCCAGCATCACCTTAAGTGCATCTTATGAAAAAGCTGTACATACATACATATGATGATTTTTTACGATTTTTAGATAAAGTATAAGTAGATAGTATAAATAGATTTACTTGCCTTTTTTTGTTTCGTTCCATTTCTAATTTCTGAAGATCATTCCTACGTACGAGATTACTTTGTTCCCGTGGGAACGATTTGCTAAATCAATATGAATTTCAACGGAAACTTAAAATTCATTAAATTAGAAAGACTTTGCGATTTGAACGATTTAACGTAACGCTCACTATCGAAAGCAAAAGAAAGAAGAAAACGGTACGAACAGTAACGTAAATGAAGCATCGGGTTATTTTTAACAAACTCATTTATTAAAGTACTAAAAAGGGTGGAAACGAACAAAATCGAAAAGTTGCACATATAAATATCAAGTAGTAAGAGTAGAAGAATAATATATTACGAACTATATATATATCGCGCGCGCGGGATGCGACGGGGAGGGGCAAAAGAGACGAGGGGGTGGCGATTGTGCCTTTTGGCTCGCTGATTCTATATACTCGAGACGTCGTAAAATATATACATATATATCTCTCTCGTTTCTCTGCGTCTTTTTTTTCTTTTTTTTTTCCTTGCGGGAGCGTTCGTCGAGGAATCGAGGATGGGAGGTGAGAGCTCGAAACGGTTCGGAGCGATAAATCTTCGTTAAATCGACACTAAATCTTCGTGACTGTAATTACGAAATGACGACTTTATGATTCGTCCGTTTTGACATACGCGAACTCGCGAGAGTTACATCTTATCGCTCCGAGCCCTTCGCTGGATTGCACGCACACGATTGTGTGAACCGAGAATTTACATCTCTCGCCGCCGGATTTGAAGTCGCGTTCGGGATCGGGCGAAAGCAAACAGGACACCGTGATATATCCATGAAAGAATTGATCTATTTTATAGCATTTCATTTCGAGAAAAGAAAAGAAAAGGTGACTCTTATAATTATAACAAACACGTCGTCAAATACGAAGTAGATCTTTTTTTTTCTCTTTTCATACATTTTCGCCTATTCGCGGCGTCTGCCTGTGGAGAGCCTGCGGAATTATTTAAATCCTCTCCACCTCTACCGTTTCCCATCTCCTTTCTTCTTTTGTTTTATCGTCGTTTTGAACATCATTTAGTCGTTATTTTTTTTTTATTATACTTTCCCGAATACTCTATACCCTTTCTCTCTCTATCTCCCTTTCCTTTCGGTCAGTATTCTCTCTTTTCTTTCCCCTTATTCCTTCCTCCCTCTCTCTCTCTCTCTCTCTCTCTCTCTCTTCCTCTTTCCTACAATATATATTTATGTATATATATATATTTATTTATATAAATATACACATATATATATCTTTAGCGGGTTTCGTCGCGCGTTTTTCTTTTAATACAAAACATAAAAATCATCGTCGTCGTCGTCGTCGTCGTCGTCGTCGTCATCGTCGTTGTCATCATCATCGCGTCGTATGAGATCTCAACGGATTCTCCCCCCCTGTGAAACACAGCACGGACAGACCGACCGACAGACAGACAGACAGACAAGGAGACAGATTAAGACAAGATTACACAGACAAACGGTGGACTACATTGTCGACAGTCGTGGCTTCTTCTTTTCTCTTCTTTCTCCCTCTCTTTTTCATTTTCTCTACTTTCGCAAAATTTTGCACACGCACACCGTACGCGAACTTCTTTTTCGTCATCTATTTCGCATCCCTCGTCATTTTTCCTTCCTTTCTCTCTCTCACGTTCTCCCTTTCGCTTTTGCTCTGTTATTTTTCTCTCACACACACTCGCAAATTCGCACACATACGATCGCGCGCATACGTTTGCACAAGATTCGCGTAATAAGCACGCTCACACCGAAATTTCTCTCCTCTATGTTTCTTTTTCTCTCCTCTATGTTTCTCTTCGTCGTCGATGTAGCTCCTTTTCTCCGCTTTGAACACTTTTTTGGGGAGGTGGGTGTCAGACTCTACCATTTTCTCTCTTTCCGCTAACGATTATTATACAAAATAATTAGAAAAATGTACAAAAATTCATAAAAATAGTAATAGTTACATAGTACAAGTTACTTTTGGGTAATTATAATAATATGTACGTGTGTCTATGTGTGAGTGTACGTGTGTAAGTGTGACCGAGAAACGAGCATGAAAGTACGACTCTACTGATAAAATCGTTCCAACGAGATGAGTCGGAACGCATCGTCGCGAACAATTTTCCGAAGAAGAGGATCTGTTTTTTCCCCCCGCAGAAAATTATTCCGACGGGATATCGCGCGCGCGCGCGCGCCAATAATTAATAAATATCAATGTCGTTGCCTACGTACGTACATGCGTACGCGGGACGTCCCGTTATCGCCGGCTATTCAGTTAACGACCAGGTGCAGCCTCACGCTCTAAACACAAAAATCAGATTTCTAACAACACGATAATAATAATTCGTCTAACCGGCCACATTGTGTTAACGTATAGCGTTAACAGGTGAGGCTGAAAAGATTAACGCTGGCGATAACGCTTTCAAGGAATAAAGATAATTTTCAAGTTTTTTGGAGGCTGGCCGAGCAGCCTGATCCGCTTCCCAGAAAGAATCTGTCGTTAACGAGGCATCAACGCGTCAACGGCCCGTCCCGCGCCAACGCACTTGACAACAGTGTTCTCTCTTCCGTTCGTCCGTTATTCGCGTTTTCCTTTCTAGTCGCTCTCGCACACACTCTCCCTTTCACGCGTGCTGCCTCTCGTCGTAGGTCTATACATTTATATGTACATACACATTTATAATATACTATGTCAGCGCAAAGACGATTTCTGCCCCGCTGCATCCGCACCGTGGTCACGTGCGGCAGCTGCAGTTAAGGAAGAGCAGAAAAGAACTTGAAAATTCGAACTCTGGATAATCGTTTACGCGTTGTATATATATAATATATATATCCGATCCGGGGTAAAATTACGCATATATAATTCCAAAAATTAATAAAGATCTAACGGTGCTCTCTCGCGGCGAGCGGCCGCGAGAGAAAAGATCGACGGGCAACCCGACTCGATAACCTCGCGAGCAATCACGTTGAAATTCTCGGTAAAAATATTCACCCTTGATTGCCGCAGCAGGAAAAACTTATCCTACGCGAAACCGCACGCATCACGGCCCTCCCTCTCGCATATATGCCCGATATACCTTAACGTTATTAATGCCACAATATATATTCACCGCGCGATTCCAGATCAACGGGCTCGCGTTCGCAGGGAGTCCTCGCCCGTTTAACGCCATCAGATACTTCGCGCTTCGGATTTTATTTATCTAATAAAAACAAGAAGAGAGAAAAACGAGAAAAGTTGGAGATTGCGCGTACGTGAGCCGCGGGACAGAGATCGCGTTTATTGTTATAGCGCTAAACGTGCGTGGACTCTCGGGATCGGTGGAGTTCATCGGCTGTCGCCACAAACGGCGTGCATGATCATCGGATGTGGAGCCGTTATCGCGACCCCTCGTTAAAAACAAACGTTCGTTAAATACGCACGCTCGAAAACGCCGGAGAAGAATTCCGGGCGGTCGAATTCTATCGGTTCCGATTATCCCCCCGTCTGAATTGACAGTGAAGGAATTTTCGGAGTCGATATATCGCGTCTCGTGTAAAACTCGGCGAACGCTCAAGCTGTTAAAAAAAAGGACTGTTTAGTCTCGATGGCAATTTTCATCTTGGATCGTCTTGAGCGTCGGCGTTCGCCGGGTACAGTACGAGAAGCTGTACCCCCTCGTGGGGATGGGTCGTCGCAGCGACTCCACATTTCTCGCACACGGAGCCGCGCACACGCATTTCTCGACATTTACACGCAATTAAATCGCAGCGGCGAACACGTGCACACAGTACGCATTGCACAGTATCATTGCGCGTTACTTTCGCACCTATCCCGGGAACGTACCTCTGTATATAGTTCTACGCTCCAGACGCTCGCGCCCCTTTGGGGATACCTTTCTCGCCCCCCTTTCTCTCGCATACACGTACGCGCGACAACACACCCAGGCACACGTCACACACACACACACACATACACACATACACACCGAACGTCCCTCGCTCTCTCGGCTAAATATATTTATAACAATATTCTGCGACCAAAAAATAAACTCTATTATGTGTTACGCGCTAATTAAGCTACGATTATCGATCGATCACGGCTATGTTTTACATTTACGAAGGTTCCGTCGACTCCGGATAGAGATAACATATTGCGTGGGTTCCTCGGTTCGTTGGCCTGGTGCGGTGGCTCTCGTAGGATACTTTGAGTTTCCCCTCTCTCTCTCTTTCATCTTTTTTTACTCGTTTTCTATTTTCATTTCCTATCGGCTTCCTCTGAACGAGACTCGGGCGACCGTTTTCGAAGGGAAGGAAGAAGAGTGAGGAGCCGCTATCGAAGCGACACGTGAGACTCGTCTCCTTCGTCCTTCGTGATCCGACTGTGTGTAAAAAAAAAAATATCGGAACGCCCGTCGCTCGAGAATGCAACCCCTTGACCCCTCTTATAGATTGCATTCTCCCTCTTCCGACTCCTTCCGTGTTCCGTGCCAACGACCAGTCTCAGCGAAAGCTCGCCCGTTAAAAGTTAACGGATAAATTGAGCATAGTCGACAGGAGCGATCGGAGAATGCGATCGACAATGCGGTGAGGATTGATGAACGCGACGAATCTCGTCGGATGATCGAGGGGGGGGGGGGGGGGGGGGGGCGCATCGCGTAATCGAACGCGAGTGATCTCTCTCGCCGGTGATCTCGCGCAAATTGCACGATCCCGCCGGTCGAAGGGTAAATGCGAACAGACGGTCGTCTTCTTCCCCCCCTCTCTCTCTCTCTCTCTCTCTCTTTCTCTCTCTCTATACGAGTAAATAATACTGCGCTACTGGTTCTCACAGTGACGGGAGCTCGAAAATTACATAGCCGCACGACACACGATGCATCTTATCTCCGTATATCACGAGCTCTTGGTATAACGTACGGTTCGCAAATAAAAAATTTACATATTATAAAATATTTTTATAAAATATAACTGTTAAATTTTTTTTACAGTATACACATTCCGCGTTTTATGTATTAAATTAATAAGGTATTTATTAATTAAAAAAATAGATATCATTATAAAATATATAATTGTTAATTTGTAGTATTCCGTTTATATATTAAATCACTAAAAACTGCCTTATATATAAAATTACTTAAAAAAATCACTAAAAAAATACTTGTTAATTAATAAAAATAAAGACAATGGTTCGCGCGTCGACATGCAAGGATAAACGACCAGATGGCGACGGACAGATTAAAAAATTTCTCAAACAATTTATTATTGTACAATATTGTGTGTTTTAATTTTTGAGATATTTTTTTATTATAAATTAATAAAGAGAGTACTGATGGTTAATCAGAAAAGTAGATAATCGTTTAGATCGACACAATTATCAAAAATAACAGTTTCGGCTGCATATGTGTGACGACACGTATGCAGAGATTTTTAAAAATAAAATGCAAAAAATAATTTATTTTCTCCACGCACGCGACCATATAATCCATCGAGCCTACGGGTATCCATAATATATGTTTCAGTCGACGATGAGTTTTGCTACAGTTTTAATTACAAAGACATGCGACAGTGTAAAATGCTAAAAGGTGGAGGTCTTAAAAAGGATGTATCAGCGAGATATATATATTTTTTTTCGTTTCGTACGCGAGAAACATAGTTCCCTAATATATTTTAAGTCGCTACATTCAATCGCGCGATCGACGCGTCTTTTATACAATCGCGCGTCCCGAGGTCACGCATCTTCGGCGGCTGCAGGTTTCACGGGACAAGAAAGTTCGCGATCGCGAACGTGAACACAGAAACAGAGAACACGAAGAGAACCGAAATTGTATCGCTTCGTAGAAAAATGAGATCCGGAAGATTTAGAGCGCGTTCTCGCCACGATCGAAGCTAGAAGATCCGCTAACTAAACACGTTTAATTATCCTTGTCCCACCCCATTATTCTCTCGAGTTAGATATCCGTGACATGCGCTAATGTGTGCACTAATTGAGAACGACTAATTGAGAATCGCTTCTCGCACTCACTCTCGTTCCCGCTGCACGCGTTCTCTCTCTCTCTCTCTCTCTCTCTCTCGCCTCAGTCTCGCTATCCCGCACACTCTCTCCTCCTCTCGAGCGAATGCACTCACGCCCACCAGGCACGCTTGTGAAAATTTCCTTATTCTGCCAGACGCACGCTCGTTTTCCGAAAAATCCGCGAATATATCGAACATCAACATGTACTACTAACATCTTAAGTCGATTGACATATTTTAGAAAAAGGTAAAAAATCATCATCCTAGATTAACGCGTTTATCACCCTCACGAATTCGGCTCACGCGGCCTCGCACTCGATATCCACGCGCACCCATTTTCCTCGTCCTTCCGTCTTCCGTCACATCCGGTTCCTTCCCCTCTGTCTCGTTTTCCGCATTCCTCCCCTTCTCCCGCGAAATACAGCATCGAGAAATCACGCGAGCGTTCTCTCGCAAAAGACGTACGACCGGTCGTATAAAAAAATATCTAATTCACGGAAAAGGCTGCTTCGTTTGTTCCCCTCGATCCGCACATATCCCATCCCCTCGCCCTTTTTGCTCTCGTCGTCGCTCGAGAAATGTCGATGAGCTGTGAAAGGTGTCGAGAGCGGCGCGAAACAACGGCACGATTTCTACGCGAATCGAGCTTTTTGCGAAAAGGAGCCGAACGGTAATCAAAGTATCGTTAATCCGTTATTCCCGATTGATCACCAAAATTCCGATTCCACGGGAATCGAGGATAATATATATATACTTAGAAATGTTTCGTAAATGTGGTGCGAGCGGGATTCGCTCTTTCTCCATCACATATTGGGTGCGATTCTCGCGACACGAAATTATGATAGTTCTATAACTGCTGAGAACAACAGCTCGATTTCCGAGCTTCGAAAATGCGCTCGCTGATGGCTAATATACGTGTGTCCTTCTCCTCGTCTGACGTACACCCCAGACTTACGTTACTCTCGGAGAGCAGAGCGTTCGCGAACGTCCGAGCGTCGGTGAATATATTAAAAAAAAAAAAAAAAACGTCCCGATCTTTTTTAAACATTCGTCGAGGGACGTCTCGACATTTCCGTGCCGTTCGAGTCTCGAATGTACGCCGAACACCGTTCTGGATTACGTCTGTCGCGTTTCACAGCCGTAAGTATCGCGCGTCGTTCGTCAAACGAGCGATCCGTCGATCCATAAATGTTACTCGGTAAACCGTTCAACGGAGGATCACCGTCGTTTTCTCGCGGCGCGATCAGTCCCGATCGATCAATGACTACGATGGAGAGCGAAGATCGGCGCCGCTTCGAACGAAAACCTGTCCTCGTCTGTCCGAACATCCCGTCCGCAAGAATGCGTGTGTCTGTGATCATTATTCTTAATCGTAATTATAATAATAATTATTGTTATTATTATTATTGGAGTCCCTCGCGATTGTAGCGTCGAAGGGACGCCCTACGTTCATGAGCTAATTGTAGGATCATCAAATCGACCCGACGAATCTCGGCGATCGTTTCTCGGCGGTCGTAAAAAATTTGCTACTACTTTTTTTTTCTCTTTTAAAACTCGTGTGTCTCGTGATGGACGCGCGCGTCGAGCGTTCGCGTGTTTAAATACAAAAGTTCTCTTCGTTTCTAAGCATATATAGAATACACATTACAATATAAAGAGATTATTTAGAAAAAAGAACTGGTACAAAAAAAGGACTGGTTGGAGCAAATTGGCTAGCAACGATCGCGCGCCGCGTGTATCTCTTCGTCCTTTCTTTTTTTTCTTCTCTTATTTATTCATCCGGCTTTCGTTCCTCTTCCTTTTCCGCTGCAAGACCGCGGGCGCGCTCTCGTGTGATTTATCGTTTAGTATCCCTATATCGAATATCGACACGCTACACGCTAGCTGCTAAGAACAATCAATAAATCGGCATCTCGCGCGAACACACACACACAAACATTTCTTCTATCTATTCTCTCTCTCTTTCTTTCTCTCTCTCTCTTGAAGCCCTTTCATCCCGTCGCATTCATCTCCCGCGCGTCACCCTACTTTGCTCCCCCTGTCACATCTCGTGTTCTATAACACGCGTAATCACAAAGTTTCTAAACTTCCCCTGAAAAACGTTACATATATATTTAAAAAAAAATAAGAAAGAAGAAAGAAAGAAAAGGAACAGCCTGCTACGCTAATCGTTATCATGTCACTCAAATGTAGGTATACTGTGACACGTGAGGGTGCCGTGTGCTTGTGTGTTATGTATGGCGCACGTGTTTCGTGAATGTGTCGGGAATGTGTCTGTGGGTGTGCGATACGCGCGAATATACAAATTTCGCCGCCGTGTTATCGTACATGCGTTTCGATCGGTCGACGATAAAGGCGATTTTTATCTCGCTGAACCGAAGTCGAGATTAGTCTGAAATCGCGCTGGAAAACACCCGCGCGGCGGCCTACACGCCCCTCTCTAAAAGATATAATCATTTTGTCATTCGCTATATCCGCAGGATCATCGTCCCTCCGACGTGATCCCGTTGCGGTAATTTCACTATCTCCATCGAATCTCGACATTGGAGGATACGCGCTCTCCTTACCGAGAGCCGAGGTTTAAAATCTTAAATGCTTTCTCTTTTTTTTATTTTTTGAGAAAATATCGTGTCTATCCTTTTTAAAGATTTAAAATATCTTGTGAAAAACGTAACTAATAGCTTATTTTCTCTTCACATTTAATTATTTTTCTTAATTTTGAAACGTTATTTTATATGTTTAATGCTCTGGGAAAATATCGCCCCTTTATTTCTTCCTAAAGATTTGAGATATATCTCCGTGACGTTCAACTAATTGCAAGAGTTTATTTTCTTAGATATTTAACCTTTAGTTCTCGCGCAATATCCGTTTAGACATGCTTCCCATCCTCAAGAAACATGTAAAAATCAGGGGACGAGATTGAGCACGCAAAATGCGAAAAAGAGTTTATCGTTACAGAAAATTGAAGATACGCCCATCGCAGCAATTTATCTAGAAAATTGTAATATAGCGAATTTCTGTCATGCTCAAATTAAAGTTATTAGGGAAGGATATAGAACAATATTTGCCTTTCGAGCAAGTTTCTTTCTCTAATGAAAACTATAGAAGAGCGAGTAATTTGCTTGCTTGATTCTCACTTCCTCGAGTTGAATCAATTTGTCCGAAATATGCGAAAGAAGAGACATCGCGGATAAATCGCGTTCACGACAGATTATAGCCAGATTACCCAGAGGTGGGCAAAACGTAGGCACGCATATCGCGTTACGCGCGGAAGATTAATAGACATTTTATTAGCGAGCCTGACGGCTCATGCACGGCCGAGAAAAAAAAAACACACATACACACGCGCATGCTTTCTCTTTTTCTCTCTTTTCCTTTCCAAAAATTAATCTATTTGCTGCTGCGGGTCAATGCCTTAAGATTCGGTGATAACTCGGTACGCAAAAGTTACACCTCCGATTTCTTTCATATAATGCATATATGTATATATAATTTATATATTACAAGATCATAGAAATTCGTATTCACAATTACACGCTTAGGACAATATCTATATATATATAATATTTATATATATATATATATCTTAAATATATATATTAAAGATTAGTAACAATAAGCTGATTCTACAAATACTTGACGAAATACACGGTGGCGAAACGCTCGCTCTCCCTCTTCTCGACGCGGCAATTCTATATATATATTATATATAAAAAAAAGAAAACCGCCCACGTCGCGGGAATCATTTTTTTTTCCTAGTTAATTGCAGGTACAGGATTCGCTAATCGAGGTTTCGTAGAAATTTGAGATAGTATTTAAAAAACACGCTACTTTCGTACCTAAGAGGGACTATCTGCAATTTTTTTACTTTTTCCTCGTGGTAATTCGACTATTCGGGCGCTCGCGCGCGCCCGATCAACTCAATTCTCACCTTTTCCATCCGTGTGCGTGTACATGTGTGTGCCGTGTGTACATGCATGTGTATGTGTGTATATGCTACAGATATAAGAGAGAGGACTATATCATCTAGAAAGGGACAGCGAATCGCTAATATACGGGGATGGGATGCGTGGGGGGAGGTCGTCAGACAGTCTCTCGTCTTCACTTCCGCCCTAATATCCTCCGGCCCCTCGAGAAACAATCCCGACCGATCTTCTTCGATTTCTCTCTTTCCGAACGCGCGCTCTCTCGTCTCCCTCTCTTTCTCTTTCTCTCGTTTTGCTCGCCTCTGGGGACACTGGATGCTCGTCAATTTCACTTTCCGCTCCCCTTCCCGCGTCCATGCCTAATGTCGGGCCACATCCACTTCCGGTGGATCGCCCTCGAGAAAAAGAAAAAAAAAAGAGAAAAACCAGGGGGGGGACACGTGTCGTACCCTTGTCGCATGTGCGGTGCACTTCGGCTCCTCCCCTCGTCTCGTCTTCGTTTAACACAATTCATTGCACTGCGCCCAGCTGCTTGCTTATTAGCGTACTCTTATCGCGTTATCTTCACGCTCTAAGATTTGCCATTTAATATATTTAAGCTTACCGTTCGTTCACACATACACACACGCATGCACACACAAAACACACACTTTCTCTCTTCCTTTCTCTCATATATATATATATATATATATTTTACGCACATCTACATATTTTAATTCGAATTATACTAACAATAAGCGCGGGCGCGCGGGGACGATCGGCTAAGCCGCGAACACAAAGACGAACCTTTCGCCTCGCACTCAATATGTACTACAATCGACTAATGCGAAAAGAAAGAAGAACAAGAAGAAATTTCATTTCGCTATCAAGATGCCGGAACAACGCGGGGATCCAAAAGACTCGCGAAGAGTATCCAAAAGCTTCGAGATGCTTTGGCTCCACATATGCCACATCCTTCAGAGAATCTCAAAGAGTACAGATGCAACAAGGGGGTCGAGAATCCTCTTTTGCAGCATGAAATTACTGTCAAAGACAGATCTTACGAATCCATGAATGAACGTACCTAATATAATTTCCTCGACCGTGTCGTCTGTCCGCGCGACTCTATCGAAATATCGTTCAGGATAATTAGGATACCTTCCATTCGTTTCAGCTAGGTCCGTGTCGCGCGATCGACGCTCGCGCGTTGTTTACCACTTGCCGGATTGAATCACGAGATATCTCACGCTTCGAGATATTTCGTCGCTCGGGGCAACGAAATAGAAACCGGCCGATCGGTCGACGTGACGGAATCGAGAGGAGAATCTCTCTCGATGAGGTCCCGAGAATTCCTTCAAATCCGCTGACTGTTATCCCGCCTTGAGTTGCACGTATGTGTGTGAGAATGTGTATATGTGTGTTGTATGTGTATGTATTCCGATTGTTTCTTTGGTACGTAGAAATGTCTAAAATAATGACTCTATCGTAGTAACAATAGTGGCGATGATAATGATAATATATATAGCAATGATAATAGATACGAATAGGTAATCTTAATTGTAGTGATAGATCGCAGTAAATCGTAGCAATATCGTTGCGGAATATCTCGGACTAACAGTGAAAAAATCGGTCATTGTCGTCGCGGTGATGCGCTTTCTCTCTCGTCGACGACGATTCCGTAAAACGTAAAAATATAAATTCGTAAATTAGGAAAGAAAAACAGCAAAAAATATAGGAAAGAAAACTGAAATCTCGTTGAACCGGTCTTACGCGGTTTTGCGCGCGCTCGTGTGGAAGCGCCGACGGGCGATATACGTTTTATTAGAAAATTTACAAAATTTATTTCACGTCGTCGCGACGCGCGCGATGGGACCCACGTGTCGCCCGTCGCCGCCCACGTCGGCGCCGACCGATTGTGTGATGCTTTTGTGTATGCGTGTTTTACATGTATGCGAAGATTTCAGTATAACAGCGATTTTTAAATCCACCTTTTCGAGAATCCGGGGCAATTAATCTAAATCTCGTACAGAGATCAATCTCTCATCAAATTCTCAAAAGGCGAGACAAACGCTTGTTGTATATCGAACCACACACGCGCATACGTGTACGAAGTAATTAAAATTCTGCAATGATATCCCGATGATATAATCGGTAGCCATCATAAAATGAATGGATTCTTTCATATGGCTGTCGATATTTATAAAGTAGATTTTATAAAAAGCTATTGATCTCTTTACGCTTATCGCTAGAAACAATTCTGTTATACTATTTGTTTCGGACTTAATCATACATGTATACGTGTGTGTACGTGTGTGTGTGCGTGTGTGTATGTATGTAAAAAGAAAGAATAAAGAGCAAAATGATCTGTGTGATGATCGCTCTCTTATTTACAAAACATTATAAAATTTATCTATATAGCTTCGTAAAATATAAGAATAATAACTTTATTTAAAAAAATAAAAATTAATTAATTAATTAAATCGTACTCGGAAAACGGTACATCAGAGGATGAGCAAGAGGTGTACGCGGTTCTGCAGCTCTCTCTCTCTCTCGCATGATAATTCGCGCGACATTAGGAATCCTACTTACGTAACGCGCACATATCTCTCGCTTCTCCCTCTTTCGCTCTCCTTCTCGCGCGCGCGCGCGCGCGAGATTTCGATCTCACGATTACTCTATCGGTCCTC
Organism: Temnothorax curvispinosus; assembly: GCF_003070985.1. NCBI lineage: Eukaryota > Metazoa > Arthropoda > Insecta > Hymenoptera > Formicidae > Temnothorax > Temnothorax curvispinosus. The sequence goes on along the minus strand of NW_020211278.1, from coordinate 1,969,661 downwards.
TCGCCTCAAGATTCGCTCTCTCTCGCGCACAAAGAAAAGCTCGCGAGAAGACGCATCTCGAGAAAGGCCCTCCTACGCGAGGAATCATGCCAATTTTTTATACACAATTGTGGAAATTATGCAAATTTTTTATATACACAAATCGTAAAATCATATTTTTTCTTCGTAATTAATTTCGAAATTAGACGGCACGAGTCCTTGCGTTATGTATCATTTCGACGGGAAACTCACGCATTTTCCGTTGTTCGCTCTCTCTCTCTCTTTCGTCGATTCTCTGATCGCACGATCATCGTATCGACGATGAGGGAAATAAATCATCTCTCGCCAAGTCATTCCTATCTCTCGCGTCCCATGTGCCTCTCTTTCTTTCTCTCGCACGCACCACCTCGCTCACATGCAAACACACATACAAACACGCACTCGCGCATGCAGATACGCAGAAATGTTCCTACAAACACGCATTCGCGCAACTTCTCTGAACTAAGATATTTAGACAAGAATATAACAGCGGTATAAAAAACTTTTCAACACTGAAAAATACAAATCTATCGTAAATGACTACCATTGTTACTCGTTCCCTTTCACGTTTTTTTTTTTAATCAGTATGTTTTTCTTCCTTTCTCTCTCTTTCGCTCTTTTACTCTTCTCTCCTTCTCTCTCTCTCGTCTTACGTTTGTCTTTAATTATACGCGCATTACCCGAACGACAGTAGATCCGCTTGAGCATGAGCGAACCGATATTCATCTAATCGCCCTTCTTCGCAACCCCACATGTGCGCCACGTGTCTAGATAATTAATCGCGTGTACTTTTCCCGTTTCTTAATCCACTTTATATCCTCACGCGGCTTATCTCCGTCTCTTCTCTCGCTTTTTACTGTCGTGTCGTGCAATATTTACCTAATTCCAATTGCATCCCGTTTCTTTTTTCCTTTTTTTCTTTCCTTCAAAGTCTGTCACAATATATTAGATATTTTAATCGTTATTATCAATTATATATTAGTACTTTATATATATAATATATATCTATATAATTGTCATTATATTATTATATATTATGCTTTATCACACATATTACAAAGGAGGTGAAGAATCACACCTAACATATTATTATTTTGTTGTTATTTTTTTTTGTTACTGGCGTACCTCAAACGTTAACTCCGTACTGCGGATGTCGTTTTGCGATTACTTCGTTTCACTATTCATTGCGCGCCACGCTTACAGAGACGTTTGATAGTGTCTGTGTTGTGTGTATACGTGTGTGGATGTGTGCATGCCGTATGTGCATATACATGCGTTTTCGCGGCTCTATATATTATTCTTTCTTTCTTTTCAACTCGCCTCTTTTCCTCGCCGCGCACCATCGAGATCCGAAAGCTCAAAAAATTGGAGTTCTTTCATTTCTTAGAATCTACGACGATCAAAATTCCAGTTCCAGGAAATCTTGGGAAGTTGCTTTTGCAGCGGAAAGAAAGACGTTATAAAGTCACAATTAATTTTTCAATTCAGAAATAGTGAAATATAAAGCGCATTGACGTGCTTTCTCAAAAGTCTAACTTACTACTGCCTCCATAAATTGTGTTTTCAAAGTTATCCTATAATTTTCTAGTCGATGCGATTGTAACTACAGCAAATTACAGCGCTTTTAAGAAAAGGTATGTGTTTAAAAGATTAAAATTGCTTAATAACCGAATAAAAATTTTTTTAAAATATATAACTACAGTCAAACACCAGCTAGTGATATTTTTCGTTAAATATTCTAAAATGTAACGATTTATCAATTCATTCAAACTCGGATAAAACAGATTCAAACTAGCGAAGAAACAATATCGAGACACGCGTCCCGTGTAAATTTTACAAGAACGTACGTTATTTGTGTCAATAGCAAGCAAAAGTGATTTGCGAACTGATTCTGCAAAGATGCACAATGTGCAGCAACTTCGCGACAATTAGAAGAGTCGGAGGGTGTCCCAGTCCCGCAACTGTATACCTTCGTCCAGTTTCGACCGATCGTTATCCGATCAGCGGAGTGATATGTTCGCGTCGTGCGATTGTACGCACAGTACAGAATGTTCACGTTTCCGACACGTTCCGCGATACTCGCACGAGGTGTATCTCCTCGGGATCTCGCGATTATCAAACCGTCCCCGCCCAACTACTTCATCCCGACGAGATATCCCGCCTCCGTCCACACAAAAATGTGTGGGTCGCGGTTTTTCGCGCTCTCCGATTTTTTTTCTCTTCCCTTTTAAACCCAAACGTGTAAACGAAGTCGGAGGTATCGGGCGAGATTGGACGTGTGGTACTCATAAAAACAGGGATCGATCCAACTCAATCTGGCCGCCATAGAGACGCGAATTGAAGGGTATAACACACGAGATACCTTGAGTTTCAAACCCTTTAATTTCTAAAAAGTTTATTCGGTGGCGGCTCGGAATAAAAGATTCACGGGAATCGGACATCGTTGAAACAAATCGTGCACGGCCAACGCGAAAACGATCGTTTGTTGATGATTATAGATATATAATGATCTCCCTTGTCGAAATTCGGGAAGCTGATGATTAGGTCGGATTACTATTTGTTACGTCGTAAAAATTCAGGGCATATTGTCATCGTGATCGTAATATCGCTCTCACGTCGGCCAGGGCGAGGCGTTTCGGTCGATTTTCGAGAATCTAAACTAACGGCGAGCCTGAACGCGCTTCTACACGAAATATACCTAACGCTTCTTTCCCCCTTCGTTGCGCCTTATAAATCGCTAGCACAAAAATAAGTGTTTCGCACAAAGAGGTACACGATGCCGGGTCGGGGGATGGGGGAAATATCAATCGGGGATTGGGGAGATCGAAACCCGCGAAACGACCCGAGTCACACACAGTGAGATTGAACATTTAGCTAGACACCCATATCCAAAGAGACACGACTGTAGTATCACGTTATACGCGTTTGATAAGACGTGTTCGTGAGAGTCGAAAAAAATCATGTGCTCGTAAGAATTACTTTACGGTTTACTTGTTTACTTGTGTCGACATGAAAAAGATCGTATACTCGATTTACGATTTTTACTTTGGAGATTGTGTGTGTGTGTGTGTGTGTTAGAGAGAAATTGTGTATTCGCAGCTAGGTTTTTGCGATTTTTAATTGTACACTAATTGCATACCCCGTGTGTGTGTTTTGTGTATTAGCCAGAATGTACTTTCGCGTATGCGCTCGCGCTCCCGAAACAGGTTCCGAAGTGACGTTCTGCGTGACGAAGACGACACATCCTGTCCTCCTTCCTCTCACCTGCCTATCTTTTTTTTCGCACGTTTTTATCCGTTTTTTGAACATTATAGAAAAATTTGTCTAGAAAAATCGGTCTCGGTCCTTGTCCAAGTACTCGCTCGTTCAAGTATTGGAACACGACGCTACTCTTTCTCTCTCTCTCTATATATATATAATATATATTTATATATATAATATGTATATATCAATATATATTTTTAGTTATCAATTGATTTAGGTGAATTGGTACCTAGGTAAGTTTTGCTACACAATTATATCGATCGATTAGTGGAGCGTGTGCGTGTGTGTGTGTTTATGTACGTGTGTATATGCGAGTATGTGGCCGCGCACACGAGCGCCTGTTTGACGACCGTGCTCCGTGCTCGCGAAGTGTGTGATTTGACAAAAATTTTCGCCTAATATATGAGCCGGCCTCGCGCGCACACACGCGTGATTTCTACACGCGCACGGCCACGCGCGCGAGCACGCCGGCGTTTTAATTTATATTAATATACATATATATATATATAAATTTGTCCGCGATAACAACACGGATATGCCCGATCGCGGCCCGCGTTTTAATTTATTTACTGCCCGCGTGTGCCACGATATATTTCACTTTCTCTCTTTCTGTCTCTCTTTCACTCACTCTCGCTCTTTCTCTTTCTCTCTCTCTCTCTCTCTCTCTCTCTCTCTCTTTCTCTTCCTCTCGCTTTCGCTTGATTTACAAGAACGGTGACTCGTATGTAAAATTGCACTAACTAATGCTTGCACTCCTCTCTCTCGTCATGTCCCACCCCCTTTCTCGCGCCTCTCCTCTAAGTTTGTTTCATTCACGTGTGGTCTCTGTTTTTTTTTCTCCCGCCGATCCTTTCCTCTCGATCGAAACAGTTCCGGGCTTCCGTTAAATGCGGTAAGTAAAAAATCGATCGTGTCTATTTAGAATATTGCGAGAGATAGCAATGGATAGAAATTCAACATACTCGCTCTACTAACTAATTTATGTGTATAATTATATACTAGGGTTTGCCCACCTCCTTCTCCGCCCCAAAAGCCTTTGGTCGCGCAGGCGGCGACTCGAGGTCCTTTCCACATTCCCATGTCTTATTTGTCTCCTATTTTATCTAAAATTTCGCCCGCGTTTTGATCAGATTCGGATCCAATCGTACTCCAACTCTTAATCGAGAGCGCGCGCGAGTCAAAGAGGGCCGGCGACGAGAAGGTTCTTCTTCCCCCGTTCTATTATATTGAATTTATTAATATTCTTTTCTCCCTTCACCACACCACACACGCGACTCTCGTCCGCATCGAACGCACGCGTGTCTTCGCGGGCCGAACGGTGTGTCTCAGACGAAGGGACGGAGGGTCGTCGTTGAACGTGGCCGCCATTCTTTACTGCGTCTTCCATCAGACAGCACCCGTCTAATAATAACGGATTCCCTCCCTGCAGTGCTCTAATAAACGCCGCCTACCATCTCTACACGCGGCGAGACAAGATATATCATATATATATATATATATATGATATATACAAAAGGAGTACCAAAAAAATAAATATATATGTGTATATATAGATGTGTGTGAGGATTATTTCCTTTTGTTTCTTCATTAGATCTGTACGCAAATATATGTATCGCGAATCGTCGGTCGCGTAATCGCCTGTATGCTGTGTGTATACGTGTGTTTGTTGTGTCGCGGATTGTACAAAGTCCGATACGTGTGTGCAGAAGAAGAGTATCGCGAGAGAGACTCGCCATGCGAGGTTTAAACTACGTTTACCGATTCCTGCTGCTGCTGCTGCTACGTACAGAATGTGGCTTTTTTTTGTCATCTACGAAGCGGAACACACAACGTTGCATACTAATTCCGAGCGCGACGCTTCCCAGCCCCACGACCTCTCGGCCGTTTCGCGAAGGAACGACCCGGCTATTGTCGGAAGTATTGTGAAGAGACACGCCTTTTTTGCATAACAAAAGGGTCACCGGGAGGTGACGAACGTCCGGTATTAGCGCTAAGCCCGCTTCCTCTACTACTGTGGGTTAGTTATCAAAAGTATCCTATGTTATAATGTACCGAGGGATATTCTCAAGTGAGAGACGAATGACGGTACGGGAAGTTGCTTCCGGTAAAACGCGTCAAAAAGTCGTCGATTAAATCTCGCCGGGATCGCCGCCGGATTCGCTAAAAGAGCGCGCGGTAGGAAGCGTCACGCTTAAAATTTACGGAGGTCCTGCGATCTGCCAAACTAAGACTCTCTATACTGAACCCTTCGAGAATAGAAATCCTGCGCGTTTCGGCGAAAAGTGAGCTCTTTTCTCCTTCCTCCCCCTTTTCCTTTTTTCCCCTTTTATTTGAACTACGGCGATTGCGTTTGATTATATACACCCAGCGAAGAAGACCGTTTCGTTTTGAAGGAATTAAGAAAAAACGTGCACACTCGCGGTCGCGATTAATAAACGCCAGTTAATCGATTAATCGGTTAGAGAAGAGGGATCGGTATGTATGTACAGGAGCGGACAATATGCGGCATTCTCTATATGTGTATATATATATATATATATATATATATACACACACATATAGAGAATATTTATATATATATATAAATACATTATATATATATATATATAGTA
>NW_020211278.1:1894357-1963667 GCF_003070985.1 Temnothorax curvispinosus | reverse complement strand
TATATATATATATATATATATATAATGTACGAATCTATAGTAGTGTTCCGCGGCAAAACGCGACCCAATCAAGACGCGTCGCCACACACTTACAAATCATCTATCGGACGTATGAAGAGAGTAATTAGATACGATCATTTCTATTTATAACGATGCTTCGGTATTCCGCGAGTCACGGTTTCTATCGCTACTTTGGTTTCGAGAAACGACACCTCCCTGCCCCTTGCGTCCCGCTTCGCACGCGCGTCTCTTTTTCTCTTACCCCCGCGAAGTCGAGCGCGAGATCGCTTCGCCGCGAGAGAGGATCCGCGAGGTAAGTACGCCGTTCGTTGCGCGAGAACGTTTTCGAAAATACGCCGACTACGGAGAGAGTGACCGTTTATATTGCACATAGTAGTAAAGTCGGGGTGTAAAATTCGTGAGCGACAGCGGTGGCGAACACCCTCGACCCTCGCGTTCCCCGCGAGCGAGTAGCGGGCTCTCTTCCCCCTTCGCGGGCGGACGATACACGCAGCTCGGCTTCGCGATCCCTTCGTTTTCGGTTTTTAGGAAAGAATCGGACAATCTGGAGCACACCGCCACGGTGCCGTATACAGCCGTTCGCTCGCTCGCGCTTGGAGAATTGAACTATCGCGGTTTCCGTTTATCCCTTCGTCGCCCGGGTGACACCTCTTCTCGCTAAACTCTCGGTTTCCCCATTGTTTCTTTCTCGTTCGTATTTCTTTCTACGTTATTTCCTTATTTCCTTTTCATTTGAATAAGTTAATTAGTAAAAAATCATTTTCTCAAGTGCCACCCTACGGCGCGCGCGGTCGCGTTATTCGGCGTGAGAAACGCACTTATGTCACATATCTTTAATAAGTTCTTAATAACTAGGAAACCGTGTATGTGTGTACGTTTTGTGTATGTGTGGAGTGTTCTGCGTTTGTGATACAGAGAATTACCTACACAGCGGGTTGAAGCGTGGCTTTTTTTCATTATTGATTAAACATCCAATGCGAACGATTCGTCACTATCCTCTCCCTATCACTCTCGTTCGGGTTTCCCACCGGTCCTCATCACCTACGCGTCTTTTCCGACCTTGTTGCTCTCACTGTCACCCCCTCATTCTTTCCATCTCTCTCTCTGACTCGCATTCTCTTCCAATCCCATTCGCTCATTCTAGCGACACACTCTCGCGTCGGATGATCAGGTACTCGCGTTTCTTTACGAACATTCGTCGCGCGGAAATCACTACTTTGCTCGGAGCGCGGGTTTTCGTCCGGCTTTCGTAAACGGCGTCGGCGGGAAAATACGAGCCCCCGTTCGTCGAGAAGTCGCTTCGCCCGCTTTGCGTCCACCCGGGTCGCGTATCGTAAAATCAAAATCCCGCTCGACCGGGGTGGACGGGCACGGGGGGAGGAACTCCCTCGTTCTCTCGGTTCACGCGGCAGTCGAACTCGGAAGGGGCGATCCGCGGCGGATCGAGACGCAAGCGCGAGGCGGATCCGGTAAACGCTCGAGAAGGATCGGTGCCGGCAATCGGCGCGGGGTACGTAACGCGAGGGCGGCGGCGGTGGCAACGGCGGCAGCAGCCCCTCCCTCGCTTGCTCGGCTTCGAGACTCGCGGTAACTAACAATACTCGATCTTTCGGACAGAACCGGTGCATTTTACAGCGCAGACAGATAGGATTATACGTGTACGAGTAATCGATATACTGAGAATCCGTGTCCGTTTTCTCTTTTGAATCCTGTGTCTCGGCATGTGTCTTTCTTCGTTTTCTTCTTCTTCCGGCTCGACGATATCGGCTCGGCGTGGATCCGATCGTCCCCTCTTCTTTGCTATTTTCTGGCGCCTTCGTCGGCGAGAGATCTGTTTCCGGTTTTCGGCAAAGTTATCTGGATCGGCACAGTTTTGGCTCGACGATGATACCGGCGGCCGTTAGCAAGTCGTTACGGATGGCGAGGTCGAAGATCGGAACGACGCCGAGAGCCTGCATCGACTGGCGGGCAATAACGGCTGGTTTCTTCCTCCAGTATAACCGGTATAACTTGAAGTAGTAGCAGTGGAGTAGTAGTAGTAGTAGTAGTAATAATTTGTAGTAGAGAATAGTAGTTGTGGTAGTAGTAGTAATAGTAATAATAGTGGTAATAGAGTAGAGTAGTGGTAGTACGTAACGATCGAGTGGTGGTAGTAGTAGTAATAGCAGTTTTGAGGCTGTGTTCTTGTTGTAGATAAGTAAGTAATATGGGGGGCGGGGGGAGGGGAGGGTGGGTGGGGGCACGGGGGGGGGGGGGGGGGAATATTGATAGAGGTGGTAGTTAATTAGCTAGGGCTGCGAGATAATTAGGGACAACGCAGCTGGGGTTAACACCAGCGGAAAGGCACGGCCCGAGGCCGATCCGCGCCCTCCTTCACCAGCGGCTTGTGGAACTCCCGACCTGGCCGGGAGTGGATAGTTGCCCAGCAATGCTCGCAGTAGTACTGAAAATAGTATTATAATTCAGACTTCAATATTAAGTTTATCAAAAAATTTTATCTTCTCTTTTATACAAGAGAAAAGATAAAATTGTGTATTGGTCATTTACTCAATAAAATAATTAAAGGAACAACAGTCTTCCATCTAGTTCCATTATTAAAAAATACGAATACGATTTTAGTTTTGAATCGCGTGGATGCAATTATTGGATGAAATTCCAATGGAATCTCAGAAATCATAAGATTTAATTTTAATAGAGTTACTCTTTGCCATGACATTCGTACAGAAATCTTAAATCTTTGGCTTCAAATTAAAATTAAAACCCACACTTTTATTTTACAGTGTTTTATAATTTATTAATAAAAATGAGCCGATGATCGAGACATACCTGCAGGCAGGTGACGTTGGCGCAGAAGAATGGCGCAAACTTGCCTCCGCAACGCTGGCCTTGACATTCGTCGCACATCTGATCGTCCAGAACGTATGGTTTGACTTCGACCTGTTCAAGAGATTATCGATACGGTCAGAAAAAGTATGAAACGCTCGAAGTACTTAGAACAAGAATAATTGCTCGGGGAATAATACTCATAATCTGTAAAGATTTTTTAAACAATCTTACTAATCACGGACTTAGATCTTTCATTCTTGTCCTGAATATTTCATTTAGTGATGTTACACGCTCGAGCCTTCTCGGAAAGAAGGGCACGCGAAAGGATGCAATTTTTCTTCGTACTCACCCTCTTGTCAATATCGCCGTGCTGCAGCTGTACGAATCTGGCTGAGATGGCAGCTATGTAGCTTTGCTGATTACTAAAGGCGACCCTGCCGGCACCCTTGGGATACTTGAGCTCGGGATCGGTGTCGATGCCGGCGTAACAGACACCACCGTAAAGCCGGTCCATAATCATCGCGAGCTCGACGGCCTTGAGCGGTCGCGGCACTCCGCCGACGAAAACCGTTTTTCGCGGATCGAGCGGCATGGAGGCGTCCAGCACGAAGTCGGCATCGCTCAGCCGCCAAGGTCGGATCTGCACGGGCTTGTCCTTGATCGTGGGCGAGCTTACGCAAAGGTAAAGCTTGTCCTCGTCCTGGATGCAGGCGTCTATCAGCTGTTGCACCGAACCCTCGTCCTGGAATACCGAGCGGTCGATTTATCATTAGTTTTTTTCTGTTAGTTTTATCAATCCAAATAATCCAAAAATAAAAAAAGAAAAAACGAAAGGGGATGAAGGCATACCTGGAACAGCAGAAACGCGTAGCCTTTCGGCGGGAAGTAGGATTTGCTTTCTGCCTTGTGCGGCCAGTCCACGACGAGCGGCCCAAAGCGGCGGAAACTGGCTGTGATCTCGTCTGAATCAAGAGGACATGCGCCATGATTACCGTCATTCTGTCACGTCTCACAAGTAATCTATTTTAGATGATAAATTTTAACATGATCAATCGGCGTACCTTCATCGATGTCAGGCGGTAGTCCGCCGACGAAGACTTTCCTGGAGAAACGCTCGCCGGTTTCGCTGCCCTGACTGTGCGGACTGCTCCGACTTGGCGACGACAGCGGGGCCGCTTGGGACGCCGTTATCCCGCCGCCCACACCGACGCCGACGCCTACTCCGACGCCAACGCCGACGCCGTCCAGCTGGCTCGGCGCGTTCGGATCCTCCAACAGGGTACCACCTTGCTCTTCGAGACTCGGGAAGAACGGAGATTTACCTGGAACAAAACATTTCTTCACGTGAGCGATTCAATCCATCGAGAAACATATGTAGTTAAGTTCAAGTTGAGTCAGACTAATAGAACACACGAATGAATTAAGAGAAAAAATCAGGATGGAGACGCGTAAGAAAATAATAAATAAATAAATCGTAATAGATAATAAGATAATTTTACGTTCTTCTTCGAATATCGTATTTACGAATAGGGGCGGAATTCGAGCCACGTACGCCGATCGGCCGATTTACGTCGCAAAACAAGAGATCGTTATGGATCGTCCGCGGGAATCAAGGTCCGGATCTGACATTCGTTCGTTGTCGGAGAATTCATTATGCAATTGTGCGGAATCACGTAACAAGCGGCGAGAGAATCGCGCGTATTATGTATATGTGACGTGGGAGGCAAGAGGGAAGAAGGAGGGGGGAGCAATGTGAGCGCTCTTTCGACATAACTCCTTTTCTTTTTCTTTTTTTTGGGCGGGGGGTCAAACCGGAAGTTTTTGCGTTGCACACAGCTGAAATACAGCCTCGTAAAAGCGTAATGCCAATTATGTAACGTGACGTTCTCGGCATCGTTTCTAGACTCGCCGGGAGAGATAAGGAGACAGATTCCTTAAAATATCGGACGATAAATTGTTTGATGCTACGAGGTTGAAATTATATTACGCATATTTAGTAACGAATTCTTGAGAGAAATCAATGGATGCGCAACCGTTGACCAACTTAACCTATCGAGGATTCTCTTAAAAAAAATATCGACAAATAAACATACGAAAAGTATTACTTTGTCAAGATACCTGTCAAATATTATGTACAGCTCGAAAAACAATCGGAGTAACAATTAAGAAAGCTAAATTATTCCATTTAAATAAACGTATCACTTATCAGAATTATATTTAAAAAAAATCGAGCTTGCATGTCAGAGAAAATTTTTACGAAACATCAGCATTCGCATTTTAGATGACAGCAAGAAAAAATATGATTGATGCTCCGATCGTTATGTAAATACAGGACTGTAATATACACGATTTACCATACATTATTTTGCTAAATATAGTCATTAAATTACGTAAAAAGGGAAGGCTCCGAAAGTTGCGCATCGCTGCTCCAAAAGAGGCTCGGTCCGACACCGTAAACACCGATAATTTGACGGCAGCCGGGACTGCCGTCCATTTCGGAGCAGGACGGTCGCGCTCGCGCCAGACGAGAGCGCGAGAGGAGAAGAGGCTCACTATCGCATACGGGAGATTCACCAGCGTGCAATCAACGGCTGGTCATTAATTATTCGCGCGGATAATAATCGGTATGCGGATTGCCGGGCTCGATAACACGACTCGCGAGCGAGAAAAGGCCACCTCCGTCGAGACTGTCCCGAAAAGGTGCGGAGAAATTAAAAAGAAAGGTGGGACTCACTGTATCTCCTCCTGACGGGAAATCTCGCACGTCTGATAAACGTCGCCATATCCTCGATCGACGATCGAGATAACGAGCCGACGACGGCGGGGGATTCGCGCGCGCGACTATACTTATCGTCCACGGGACTCCGGACTCCGTTTGTTTCTCCCGTCGTTGTTAAGGGAGGGGAAAAAAAGGAGAAGCAGTAAACAGGGTGCAACGCGCATGAATGGCACGGCCGGAAAGCGTCGCCGGCTCGTCGGAACAAGCGAGCGCGCCGTCGCGACGCTCACCTTTTTTTTCCGCGCGCGCCATGCACGCGGTCGTGCAATAATAATCGAACCGGAAACGTAAATACGTAGGGGACCTCCCCCGTGCTCCTTCGTCGTGTTTGCCTATCCGCCTCCGATGATGATAAGCGCAACGGGCGTAGCGCTATTTATTTTTTTCCAAGCGACATTAACGCGCGGGCTTAATCGCGAGCTGATAATTATTTACATATACTCAGGGTAATTGCGAGATATGAATATGGGTCGTGGGCATGTACCGGGTATTCGGCTTCAAGTGAGCAACGTCCTGGCGAATCGGGGACTGACGAAAAGTTACGGGTTTCCTGATTCCTCCCGCGGACGTCGGCCGAAGTTATTCGAGCGTTTAATTGACGCTTGTGCGGAGAAGTTCGCGGAGAGAAAAATGTTCGGAACTCGAGAGGTGAAGCTTCCTACATGCAGCCCGGCAGCAACAATAATAATCCATCGATAATTTCTTCATGTCGACGTTTAATGCTCGACGTTCGAGGGAAGTTACCGGCACGAAATTGCGGCGTGAATGTAACTTTCGTACGCGTGGGAATTACGTAAGGATCGGGTTGATGCACACGGGCGTGTGCAACTTCACGCGTACTTAATTTCAGGCGTGAGACATTTTAAATGAAATCGACCGATTGAATTTATGTGATTTTTATCTTTTAGTGACGTCAATATAAGAATTTGTGGTGTAATATGTGTAATTATATTTTTGCAGGCCATTTATGCGAAGACTTTGTATTGCCATACAAAAGTTTTTTTAGTGTAGAGCATCACTCACTGAGGAAATAATACAGTTGTTCAAAAAAAAATATCTGGAAAATAATAACTCATTGCAAAATTTTATTTCTTTATTTGTTGCCTCATTTCGTTCCTGTATTTGAATCGATTAGAACCGGTTCGTCGCCAGCGTTAATTCACTCCAGTGCCGCACGTTAAGTTCGAGGATTGCAGTTAACTATAATAATTCCGCGATCCTTTCTTTCACCGTCGTGATATAACAATTTTGCATCACAATACGATTGCACCTCCGATGGCTCTAATTCCCTCTGTGAGAGATACTTTATGTACTACGTCATGACGTAGCCGCTTACGTCGTGCTTTCGACTTCGTGCCTCACACACATTAGCATAAATAACACACCGCGTGCGCGTCTATAATTCGCCGGCGAATCAATAACACGTAAACGAACTCCGTGAACTCCGCGCGCGTGGATGATGAGCGAAACGCGCTCCGAAAACGTTTCTCGGCGATTCGACCGATGTATCAGGAATCAGCAGCTAATCGGGCAACAGCATGTAAATTAATTTACACGAGTTTGTGCGTAAAGAGACATTATTGCGAATAACCATTTCGTCAGCGTTTCTGCTGCAATCAACGGCGCTTCGGAAGTTTTCGAAATTTCATTTCGAAACCTCTTTCGATTTCGTCGCGTGAGAAAACGCTCGTTCGAACCTGATATCTGGGTCAACCACGTCGGCGCGGGCGCTTCGGCAACGGTTTTGAGAGCGAGATCCGTGGTGAAATCGACGTAACAGCGCAAAATTGTAACGCACATATCGGGAGTGTACGCACGCGCTCATTCGCGATTATTGAAATCGAGTATTGAACGCGGCCCTGCAGCGATATTATTCGACGTTATTATCGTCGAAGCATATGCGTCTCGATATCTGGGCTATCTTTGATCGCGTAAATAGGTACGCGGATTATAAAAGCTTCGTATTCATCTCTTAAATATCCAGATTTCAATCGCTGAGTTTTCAAATATTATATTCTCCATATCAGCGGCTCACGATCTTTCGTATTTCATCGTACTGTAAAATCGAGAGAAATAATTGAAAGCAACTGAACTATTCGTTTCCTGTACAGGTAATATTCACATATATTTACGCCAATATATAAAATCCCTATCAAATTAATTAAAAAATATTTTAAGAATCAATTTCTCTCGATTAAATCGATGGAATTTTTAATTGTCGTGGAACCGATCGTCTTCGTATAATATTTGCGAAAGCTAAGACAAGGGAAAGTTCGTGGAAACTGTAAATTATTAGACTACTAAACTTATCAAACTTATCAAAGTTTAGGATTGGTTTAATGATTTACAGAAGAAGAGGGTTTCATCTCCGCCTCCGCTTCCAGCTCAATTTCATCTCCCCGTTTCAAAGTGTTGGCAGGTAGAAAACATGGCCGTTACTTTAGGAAGCCACCAGATTTGAATTATAATAACTTCATATTCAAACGTGCCCATTATAATGTCTTTAGTTACATGTGTGTCAATTTCGATGACTCGATGCCGATCGACTAACTTTCAAAAGAACCGTCATTCATTATATATTTCGCAGATGTCACCGATAGTAATTTGGGCGCGTGATTTAATTTCTCTATCTCTCTAAGTCTGAACAAGACTTAAATCTTGGTATAAAGGACGCATCTACGTAACCAAATAGAGTTTCCTTTTCTTCCTATGTACTCCGATTCGAGAAAACCGCGCGAGGATCCTCTCGCGCTCGACGGCGCGTCATACGCAATTTACAAATTAGTCGGAAGTCCATCGTTAAGCTGAGCCATCGATCTCGATGCTACCGACCCACTCTGGACGCGCGTCCTGACTACTGCCGGGATCAATGACTTTCCCATCGACGGCGTATAGCGTGCCTTATATGCATGTTTACTTCCCCGTGGGACTCGGCCGCCAGTTAAAACGCGGCACAAAAGCCATTTTCCTTCTGTTGCTTTTCTTTATATTCTCATAAATTTGCATGGCAAAAATCAGGCTCCCCCTCGTCGCTCGCAATCAGACCACTTCCTCCGTCCGTCCCCCTGTCTGTCGGCCACTGCTTCACCTTTGCGTCACCAAGGGAAACACGCGGCGACGCGGAGAAGGGTGAGAAAGGGCGAGGGACAGCAAAAAGGGAATAAGCCGGGAGCGAACGAACGGGAAGCCAGCTATGACGACGAGGACGAGAACGATGATGACGCGCATTCAATCTGATTGCCACCGTGGTGGAAGAAGTAAGAGAAGAAGAGAGAAAGAGGGAGAGAGAAACTTCTCCTGTCGAGATAGAGAACAGGGGGAGGCGGAGGAGATCGGGGCATTTATGTCGTTTGCCGTATCTCACCGTGAAATGGATTCGGGAATGTCTCCCCGACGCGGGGGAGATGAAAATTCGTATGACAATGATCAAGGGACGCCACGCGATTATCCTCTGTCGCCGGAAAAACGTGCCTGGATTCGCAGCAGGTGCGTCCGTCCTTTAATAAGACCCGGCGATCGCATCGCTCGCCTCCTGAATTGAATCCCGACGCGTGCCACACGAAGTATCGCGTTTTGCTTATATACAATATATTTTAGTGGTACAACGCTGGTAATTACTTTAACAGATGCTGACAATATGATGAATAATTGATATTACAATTAATACTAACAAATATCAGTAGCGCAATTAATTATAACGCAACTATATGACGATTACTTCAATAAATGCTAATGATGTAACAATATGATTATTCGAGTAAACGAAAAAAACATGTTTGAAAGAGATTTTCTTTTTAAGAGTAACTCTTATACATTTGTATAATGCGTTACGGAACTTTGTGTGTAGGAATTAATTTTCATTATAATGACCGTAAAGGAGCTTTCTAAGTATTATACGTATTCCATGCACTGTAAAAAATTTAATGTCCCAGAAAGTCCACTCTAAATTTTGTGTTAAAATAACTCATGCATTGTGTTATTTTTTACATTTATAAATGTTATATCGACTAAAATAACATTTCTAAATGTAAAAAATAACACAATGCATGAGTTATTTTAACACAAAATTTAGAGTGGACTTTCTGGGACATTAAATTTTTTACTGTGTGACAGTGCGAAGAAAGAAACTCCGCTTCATATCCTCTCAGGTTCGGGGACGTTACATCTAAATTATGTAGCCTTCTTAACCCCAACTCCGTTCCAAGTGACATCCTAAGCTTTCGAAGTGGGATCCGAAAGAAACACGCGTGCTTCACACCCTTCATCGAAGGGAGGGCCCCATGTCGATGGAGTCAAAAATCTAGAGCAGCAATTTAGTGTTACGAATTGACGGCATTACGAACGGCTGTTTCGCAGATTTATGCCCATTGGGAATTTAGCGGAGCGTAGTCGTTCGCACCAGCATCAATAGGCGCAACGTAATTATACAGCTGTAATTTAGGTATATATAGCTTATGTTACTTATGTATTAAGTATAACGGGGTGCCATAATATCAGGATTTTTGACGAATTCAAGTCTGCATCTTCTTATAGAAAATTTAGGAAAAAACAGACATTATTTTTTGCAACGTAATTGTTCAACGCTGAATACCTCGATAAAGAAATCTCGAGTCAAAATGTACAAAGATAAAATATACTCTGTGATCTAAATAAAAATTAGAAGCCGGTTTTATTATTTAACTTTCCAAGACTCGGGATTCACGAAGAAGCGAATTCCTACAAATTGGAGAACTTTATCATTAATCAGCGTTGAAAATTACCATTGGACTTTTCGATCAAAGGAGAAGACGTGAAATTGACTAAAGAACCCGGCTTGAAGTTGAAAGTCTCGCGGCGCTCTGAATACAATTTCCTCGCGACGGGGAAAAGTTAAACTTGAACGCCGGCTGCGTAGAATCGCACGGTGCAGCGCGCTCCTGTCCTCGCACAATGCGTTCTAATTCTGCCTCGGACACTCGTTACGTAACCGTGCGACCGTGCTGAATAATAGGCGTCCGCTCGCGTGAATCTAAAATCGGCCGAGAGCCGAGTGTCGTCTCGTCTCGTTACTTACGTCGGATTAGAATCGGTATGCGCGCGACACGCCCGACTTTCGCGCTCGTATACGAGGAACGTCTCGGACGAACGAAGAAAGTTGTAACCTTGCCATTTTCTCAGGGGAGGGGAGAAAAAAAGTAAACCCGAAGGCGTTAACGCACGACGCGATCATGTAACGCCGTTTTGCGCGTCGAGGTGATTTATTGCGTAATTTATTGGGGCAGCGTTCGCGCAAAGTGCATTCTAAGCAATCGATTTATTTCGGTTTACGCGAGCACGTCCGTTAGCACGTCGAAGCGTGCAATACTTAATTATACACTCGACTGCAAAACGACTGTGATGCACCGATATATTATTAGCTGTTAATTAGCGAATGTATGTTAATCGCGTAATTCAATCGCGTTTAATTCGAAATTACGTTTCGATAATGTTGTTCAACGTGGAGGAACGATCGTGAGAAATTATCGGCGGGTATCTTATTAGCGCAAAAATAACGCCTATATTTCGGTCGCGCATAATAATTTCATCGGCCGACGACAAGCGGCTTCGTCACTTTTTGAAGCGTGATAGACGACTTCGTAGCGCAGTTTCCGCGTTACGGGCTCACGCTATCATCCGCTGTGCAATTTCGCCTCCTCTCGTCGTGCGGGATCGATTACTCCGGCTTGCCCGAAGACGCAGCGAGAGAGAAAGAGAGAAAGAGAGAGTGGCGTGGAGAGGGTTCTAGAACTTCTCTCCCGCTTCCCGTGATCCGCCATCAATCATTCTGTAACTTTTGCGGAAGCCTCGGTTGCAAAGGGGGTTTGCGAGGGCGACACGACTACCGTTACTAGCGTAATTTTAGAGTACGACCGATCAACAAAGGCCTGTACTGTTCTTCTCTTTCATTTCCCCCCCCCCTCTCTCTCTCTTTCTCTCATTCTTTCTTTTTTTCGCCTGGCATCGAGCGTGATATCATGGTGCGCTGTCAACGCGAGACGATGCAAATCCGCGTCGTCATCGAAGTAATGGAATCAAGCTTGCAAATAGCGCTCTCTTTCCCTAGACCTCTCTTTCCCCGACGCGACCCGAGATTACCGTGTTCTCGTAAAAATGTTACGTTCCGCGCGCGCTGACGCGCTGCGGTTCCGTAAATCGATCGGCGAGTCACGACTCTTTTTTATAGACGCGAGGGACGGGAGGCTATACTAATCCGTTTATGCTGATCCGTCGTAATAAAACACACGCTCGTGGACTCGGATCCATTTGCGTCGCAAACGTGCGTGAATATTTATTTGTGAATCGTGGAAAACGGTTAATTGTGAGCACAGAGCGCGTCGCTAAAATTAAAGTCGAAAGTAATGAGGCAACTGTGACATAAATACAATTCGTACGTGCCATGGCGTCGAATAAATAATTAGCGCACGGTCCTGCTGCATGCGCGTTTCATCGTCGCAATTGCGCGACAACAAAATTTGACATTTAAATTATAACGCTATTAAACGTACAGCACGATCGCGCATATTCGTTGCTGAAGGAACACGTGGTTAATAGTAACGATAGTAAATACCTACATATGCAACACGCGAGCGGGTATAATCACCGTATCACACCGCTCGCGCGGCCGCACTTGTTTTCCGATCGTTTATTTATAGGACGGAGGAGGGCAATATCGGTCAGCGCGCGATATAGGTCACGTCGATACTCACTCGGCGGACCCGGGCACGGCCTGGAGTTAAGGGAAATTATATCTTTGCGGTCGCATCTCTCGTTCCGATCGAGCGTCCGTAGCGTGAAAGTGATTGTAGGAGAAACGTGTCACGGCGGCTTATAGAAACTTGGCGCTTCCCGCAGATCGGACACCTCCAATCGTTCCTAATTAATTTCGCCTGAATTAATTTATTCATCCCGTTTATCCGCGATACCGGTACTGTTCGAGCAACTTTCGAAACGCGTCGGGAAATATATAGTATCTAAAGGTTGACAGATTAAGATGTGCGCAATTTATTATGTTTGAACCTACATTTTGAAAGTGCTTGACGAGGCGTTTCGAATTAAATCATCGCGACGTCGTAGTCGAATTTATAATTATAGCTCTATAGCTACAGATATATTAAATAAATGAAAGCATATTCGCTGTTTATATATATTATAGCGCAAACTGCTCTTGAAGTGACGATAAAGTGGGTCTTAAACCTGCATCTTCTCCTCTGTAAGTATATTAACAAGATGGAGTTAAAGCGATATTCATGTCTTTATGCACTCTCAAACTCGGATAAATTTCCATCTGCGGTTGTAACTCCGGTTTGCAACTTAGATTCAATTTGCGAGAGCGGCAATTCTGGGTCCCGCGGCAACTCCATTCGTGCTGCAATTGCTGCGCCACGCAGTGTCGGAGGTAGCCGCATCGTGCGCGACCGGGAGCACTGAAATTCCCCGCAAACCACAGAATTTCGAGCAGCCCTCGTGCCCTCGATCGTGATCAATGACGTAAGGAGGGGGGGGGACCGTGTTCCTCTGTCACGGGTCAACAAATTCGGATCTGTAGGTCGCATACCAGGGCTCGGCACGGCGCACGGAGAGCGTTCGCGATACCAGTGCCCGAGGACCCGAGGAACGTGACTGGCACTGGCGCTGGCTCGTATTGATTAGACGTATACGACGTAACCGGGGCCCAGGCCCGCGGCTCGCTTCCCGGGCCTCGATTTCCCATCAATCATCCCGTAACTCCGACGGGAGCTCTTCGATCGTCAAGGGCGAGGCCGGCCGGTTGTTCCGAGGCGCGTTTGTACGAGGCACTCGAGTTAGACACTTGAATTGTGTAATTCGTTCTGCGATTGGCTACGCGACGCTTAATAAATCCACGATAGGGCAATAAAATTCTTTTTCGTTCATTGATGCGATCCGGGCACGTGTTCTGTTAAGATACACGAGATTCGATCTAGATAAGCATTCATTACTCACCATCTTGAAAAAAATAAATAAATTTAAAGTTTTTATATGTTACATTTTTCTTTTCGATGCTTTACAGTACGCTCATATGAAGCACAAAATTAATTTTTCGAGAAGAAAGTGTAAAACGAGAAAATATAATTAAGATATTTCGTATATTATATGGGTTAACACGATTTCCTAGTAACACAAAAATAAAAGAAAAAATTTGCGCAACAAAAATAAAACTGATTTGCACACGCAATGCCATTTTAAACTTTAAAATAGCATTTATATAGTTTAGAGGGACATATATAAAAGTGAGAAATATTTCTCTAACTCGCAGCTCAAAAAGTACACGTGATGCATTGCACGTTAATTTAGCTCGAGTGAAAAGTGTTGGAGTGGCGTCAGATCGTGGCTCGAGTGGCTCTAAGAGTCATGGGGCACAAGAGAGCCAACACGCCGGATTCGGGGGCGGGCCGACCCCCCCCCCAGGGGGAAACACGTAGGAGGATATCGCGTGAACAGGGGAAGGACGTGGAAGTGTCTCCGGTTCGACGGTGTGGGTTCGTACGTGTGCGTGATAGACAGGGCGCGGGCTAGGGGGAAAGACTTTAGAGCCCGGTTCGGCACTCTAATCCCGGCGCCTTTACCCGGTTTTCACCCCTGCACCCGCCCTGTATCCGCCTCACCCCTGTGTGTCCGCCCTCTCCCGACTGTCTTCTATCGATTTACCCGTGCACCGAGTGCAGCTCGGTTGGCTGGTACGTTGCAGCTAGCGCATCGCCGTCGGACTCGCGAGAGCACGGCAAAATCTCATGTTGGTTCCGTGACAACAGAAAGGTACGTTTGCCGAATGAAAAGAGAAACGAACGGGAGGAGGAAGCGAATTCTTCAGGCAGCACTTTTCGTCGCCGTGGTACAAATAAATATTAGCAGAATAACTCGATGCACTCGAAACTTGTGAATTTTTACAGATTTCTTCCTTTCGCCGCCGTGGAAAAATCTACGAAACGTAGCTCGACTCTTCCGCTTGAAGCTGAAGGCAAAAACCTTACTCGGCAGCTCTCTCTCTCTCTCTGATGTTAGGTTGTCCAATTAATTTTTAAACTTTTTAAATTGGTTTAAGTATAACGTTTAAAATGCAATTAATCTCATCAAGCTAGTTAACGCTCGCAAATAACTAAATCTTTTGTATGAAATTACAGTGTCGTGAAAAATGTACCGTACTTTCGCGGTACTTTATACTTTGCGAAAAACGACGCGACTATAAATGTTTTGTCACAATTTATCAAAGATACTCTGTATTTTACAAGGCAGTTGAGACCCACTGACACAGAAAGGAGCTCTTCTCGCGCAGAAAATAAAGGAAATACGAAATCTAAGCGATGGCTTTACAGTTACTCGATACGTCGAAGGAAAATATCCGCCTAAACGGCTGCAGTGCGCACACGTTTCCATAAATGTTCTCCGTTTTTCTCCGTGGATTTTTGCGCGGTACGTGATTAGGGGTATTTATCGCGAGGCCTCGTGGAAGAACGTAGGTTAAGCGGCCAGAAGTAGGGTATACGTAGTAATCGTTCGTAAATGATCCGAAATCAGATCAAATCTACTTTTGCGATCGCTGACCGTATATCCCATTTTCCGATACATATATTTAGAATTGGGCCGTTACGCTTTATTTAGTTAATCTCTGATTTTCGATCCGGACGGAGAGGGAGAGAGAGGAGGCGGTTGGTTCTCATGCAATCTCGGTTTAGATCGGCTTTGCCGGGAGATCTCATGCCGTTGATGCCAATAATTGAACGTCTTTTTAACGACATCGCGTAACGAACATGATAGTATTCGCTATGGAATTAATCTACGCGATCTAAGTCTCCAAGCCGATTAAGCTCGTTAGCGGCGTATTTAGACAATCTCGTTTTTCTGGAAATATCTATAGTGTTCCCTTTTTAGTTAAATTAATAAGTAGTGCAACGTTATATAATAAAAGTTCTTGTTAATTTTCTTATATATGAATGAGTCACGTACGACATGTTTGAACTATGACATGCATATGGCTGCAAGTGTATGTTATATTGCTAAGCTATTATTGACGATATAAATAATTAAGAAATTACATATATATTGTATATATTATATATATATTTAAAAAGAGAACATTATATATATATTATATATATATAATATTCTCTTTTTTTTCTACCGTTCCATCCATTACATACCTACTCTTAATCAGATCCTGCGACTCAATTTTTATGTTAATCTCACGATCTACGATCGCAATCCCCGCGGGAAACTTCGCTGATACCGGGGGCTCAATTTCGACAGTTAGATAATCAAGCTGCACGTGTTTAAATTCCAATTTTTTAGCGTCGGTAAAAACTTTAAGCCGTAGAGAGGTCGGATGAGACGGGGTGATATAAGAGTCGTGAGCTGATGCGTCTCCCTCCCCCCTTCCTCGCGATTTCAATCCACGCTCGAGGGGAGTCATCTCATGGGGATTAACGATGATTGGGCAGGTCGGCGCGCGAACCGTTTTAGCCGTCTCTAACGATCGCACATCGAGTCGATCGAACGATGAGATCGTTGCACGCGTGATCGGAATGCGAGAGAGCAAACTTGAGACAGCGCGGAGAGTTGCAAGGGGTTGGGTCGAAAGGGGTTTAGCAAGCCTTAGAAATGTCTAGGGTTCCACCCCGTCCTTGAAGAGCTTTAGGTCGCTCGCTCGTATTTCAGCGCGGGATATACCTACTCTCGAGACGAGAGATCTCGTGTCGGGTCGACGTTGCTGACTTCGATGACCTCATTTCTACCGTTTACTACGAGATTATTCACGTTAATTCTCTCTCCCTTTCCTCGCGCTGTAAGAAGCGGCAGCGCATCAATCCGTTACTCGCCGGCGAGTTTAAATTAATGAGGCCTCAAGCTCGTCAAGCACGTCTAACGCGCCGAACTTAATTGCGAGTCGCGGTTGAACGAAAGTCGCGCGAAATTTATAGCCCGGATAGAAATCACGCCAGCCTTGTTACGCGAAGATCGGGCAAATGACGCGATGAGTCGTTCGCGGGTCGAGGAGCCGAGAAGTGAATCGTTGAGAACGCGTTAATAAATAAATTTTAATATCAACGGTCATAATTACGACGGACCAACCGCGCGAACCGGAATCAGCGTAGCTGCTTTATAAAATGTCACCGCCGGCTTTAAATCAAAATAATTCGTTTTTTTTTTGTTAAACGTTCTTAAATTCCTCGTAGCTTCTAGCTTGTCTCTTGATAGCGCATTGTCGTTTTGTCGTTTGTTCGCCGCGATATCCTTGATTTCTATCTTGCTAATTATACTTGCATGCAACGGGATTACCACGTATACACTTTTGAAAACTCGCGGTCGCTCGCGATAACGCCTGGCGATTTACGAGCGGGACGCGAAGGCGCATCGCGTCGCGCGCTCGTCGTAAAGAGTGGTAACGCTAAATGCAGCAGCGCGACGATAATCCGCATGGCCTTTGAAGACCCGTTCGCTCCGCGACGTTTTCCGGGAACTCGGCGTGAGGAGTAAAAACCCCGACGCATAATACGCCGTGCAATTTATTCGCGTGCACGCGTCGCGTTAAGTACACGCATAACGTATGTACACGCGCGGCGGCGACGCACCTGTACTCCGAGGAACGGTACACGGTCGGAGGGAAAAAGCGAAGGAAAGTGAATACCCCAGCCGACCTGTGCGCGATTGACGGCCTCTCGTCTGTGTGTATAGCGGGTGCCCTCATCACGCGGAATTACATCTGAAAAGGTGGCTCTTAAGGACGACCGGTTGTTGTGAAAACAGAAGTCCCTCCTCTCGACGGCGCGGCGCGTGCGATTTGTACGGGGAATTTATTGAGTTACCACGTAATGGAGGACTCCCTCGAGTAAGAGGCATTCGGTGGCTAGGAAATGGCATGTGCTTATTAATCGCGCGTTCTTTAATGGAATGGTATATATTTTTAGCGAGCGAGCGTCGTTAATTTCGTAAGTTTTCGCCCGAGATTATTGGAAATCGATCGATCCGCTAACGACGTTTCAGCGGCGTGGAATTAAACATACGAAAATATCCCGTGTCAGATCCAAAAGAGATAACGAGAAGCGGAATATAATTTCGATCGATCAGGCACGAATCACGGCGGGTCAACCAAAGTTCGTTTTACATTTCCAGCAAGAATAATTATAAGGATGACATCGTGGCTCCGTAACGAAAGTTTGTGTGCCAAAATTAAAATAGTACGAAATAAGTAAAATGAATAAAATGAGAAAATTGGATCAAGTACTAAAAAAATAATTTAAGATTTAAAAATCTTCCAAGAAAAGGATCAAGAAGAGAGACCTATCTTGAATCGTGTACTTAAGAATGTTAAATCGTGTACTTCAAGTAAAAGCTAAAGTTATATCTTACGTAAAAGTAATATCTTACGTCTGTTATATGTATATTCAAGTAACACAATGTAGAAACTATAAAATATTTAGATATAAACGTGCGCGGAAAGTCGTTGCAGATAACGGATTTAGCATCGGAAAAGCTGGTCGTTCTCCTCTCTCCTTAACCATTGCCGCCGTCGCGTCGGGATTAGAGGTATAATAGCTGAAATAATTGGCATCCGCGGACAAGAGGAAAGCCTTCGCAGCGCAAAGGTTTACATCCACTACGGAGGCCAAATTGCTGCTAATTGGCCGCGGGAGAATGTACGAGCGTCTCAATTCCGCGCTACGAAAGCGGGAAAGGGAACGTGATGCAAGACATTGTATGCTAATGCTAAGGCTATCGGAGACGTGTCCTCTCGGCGCGGCGCGGCATACGGGGTGCATCCTCGTCGGTGCAACGTCGCGATC
Organism: Temnothorax curvispinosus; assembly: GCF_003070985.1. Lineage (NCBI taxonomy): Eukaryota > Metazoa > Arthropoda > Insecta > Hymenoptera > Formicidae > Temnothorax > Temnothorax curvispinosus. The sequence continues at coordinate 1,945,226 of NW_020211278.1, read as the reverse complement.
GATCGCCGAGCGTGAGTTACAGCACGAGCGTCCACGGGTCAAAGGGCGAAGCTATTTCTAGGCAGTCGTTACCATTCGTCATTTTAACCCGAGCCGGCTGCTCGACGTCGCTCGGATGCTCTTGTGAGAAACGCGCGGCGTGAAGAGTCTTTCAATTCCTCGTAACCCGACGCGATACTTGGCTAAATAAAACGGACAGCTAATTTGCGACCGAAAGAAAGCACGCGTAAGTCAGCGATTAACGCCGACGCAATAATTTCCGCCGTTGGAAAGCCGCGCGCCGTTTCGATGATTCGAGGCGGAATGACACGGACGGAATCGTCATCGTTCCTGTGAAAAGGACGCCCCGGGTGACTTCGTAATAGGTGCTTTCATCTTTAACGTCGTATCAGCAGTTCGACATGTCACGCGTCAGCGTTTAGCGAGAGGTTCCCGTACTTAACGATCATTGTACTTAACGAAAGATCGGGAATCTAATTGCAACGACGGGGCATAGGGTGTACCTTCTTGTTTACGTGGAACAGGATTGCGCGAGGATAGGGGGATATCTGACATGTGGCCAATGTGGACATGTGTGTTTATCTTTTCCTATAATAGAACCGTCAATATAATTCAGTCAATCGCACGTCACGCGAGAAAGAGAAAGCGAGAGAATACTTTGTACGCGCATTTTTCCCTATCTTTTTTCGAAAATTCTATTATAAAGAATAAACACGAATACTGCTATATTATAATATTGCTATATTATAATATTATACTTGCGTAGTCGTGTTACGCAAGTTAAAGTTACGCGAGTGAGTCGTGTAAATTTAATAAAATAAGTTAGAAAATATATATAAAGATAGAAAATTAGTTGGAAACTTGCTTAGATAAAGATAGAAATTCAGTTTTAAACTTGCTTATAACTCATTATTATAAATTCAACAATAAAAGTTTTAAGTAGTTTGCACAGAAATAACATTACTTTCTTGGATCCTTTATACCTGTTGTTTTATTTCTAGCATCTGTCTCTTTGAATTAATTAGAACTGGCTTGTCATTTGCTTCCGTTTATCTTATTTTTAATTTTAAGCTTTCCCGAATAAAATAGAAATTTTTAATAGCGACTACAATATACGTATAGTATTGTATTTATAGAAGAAGAGAGGACGCTATTTCCATCCGTTTGAGAAATCTGAGAAATGCATATCGCATTTAATTACAAAAAATACGTGGTTGCAAAGTATCGAAAAAAAAATAAAGATTAACGCGATTTAACGTGAAAGAAAGCCACAGCGTTTCAAGAGTTTTTTTTTTCTTTCGGTCAAATCGACGGCCTTTCGCAAGACCGATCGCGGCTATGACAGTCGCGATGAGCCGCGCACCCTACGCTCGGCAAGGGTGTCGTCTCATCGACGAGTCACCCCGAAATAAAAAAAGGGGTCCCCAGGGTCGTCGTCTATGAAGGTAGAAGTGATACGCACGAAAGGCGATGTTTTCGTTTCAACGCTCAACGACAGTTATGGAACATCCCTCTAACACACGCGCACGCATACACACACAGCGGAGGAGGGACGCTCGGCTACGGATCAATATTACAGGTAGCTCTCTCTACTCCCCAGCTCTGCACCCCCGCTGCGCCCTCCGCGCCCTTCCTCGACCTATCCTCCCTCCCCCCTCAGACACCCGGTAATACCCGGCTTCGCGCGCGGGTAGGTAACGCACGGTATATGTATATGTACGTGCACTAGCTCTATATGAGTTCACGTGCATTTCTCCCTCTCTCTCTCTCTCTCTCTTTGGTTGCACCGTGCCGTGCACGCTGCAGTTTTGTCACCCGGTATAGGCGGCTATTCTGAACTGTAATTTTCGCGAAGCGCGATAAATTACGGTGCCGCTCGCGAATACGACTGTCGTAAGTTCATGCGAGCGGGGGTGTGTTTCAAGTGCAAAACTGCATGTTCGTTTGACTGGCGAGAGACACGCACGTTGCGTCATTACACGTGGCAAATCGGTCGTTGATGGTCGCACGTTATCTGACGCGCTCGCTGTTTCGGTGAACCGAAGTACCCGCGAACGTCGAAGGCACAATAGACGCACAAAGTCGTGTCTCGGTGAAACATGTCACGTATGATGAAGTGCCTGTGCTATTAGAAACACAAGACATTTCGTAGGAAAAAAGGGTAATGTGCTTCAACTCACGTTAAGCCTCACACATACAATCGCAATAATTAAATCATTCCGCAATGTTAACTCGGGAATGGTCACCTGGGGTGATTTTTACATCGAAAAAATAAAGCTCACGTTATAGTAATTTTAATGTGCCGTGAAATTATTTCGTTTTTAAAATATTTTTTGGTTTCTCCTTACTTTTTTCAGAAATAATTGAGTTTGTTCTCAAATACTAATCAATTATAGAAAGATAAAAAATATGTAATTAATAACAATTAATTTGTTACAAATTTGTTAACATGTAATTAATAACGAGCAACCTCGTTTCCGGGTTAAAATACATTATTATACGCTCCTCTTTTTTACTTTTTATTGATGTAGCAGATTCGAAGGTAGAGTCGTCGAGTGTTTAAAAGCAACGACCATCGTTGTAATCGTCGTTCTGCTGAATCGTGAAACCCGAGAAAAGGCAGGAGCAGCGAGCATTCTGATATGGCCTGTACCGATAAAGCCGAGCAGGTAGGCGATACGACCGGCTGGCCTGATATACGTGGGTGTACCGCACGGTGAGTGATAACGTTATGCACGACCCGGTATAGGGGCTAACACATGTCACGAGCACGTGCTGATGCCCGCAACGCAGATACGAGCGCGTGCACTTAAACGCCGACGTGTTATTAAGAAACCTTACGAGCCGGAATTGCACGAACAACGGATTTTCCTCGACGATGGAAGTTGAGCGATCGTGTCGAACGGATGAAATGAAAGGTACGATAGAAAGTACCGTCCTGCACGAGTAATAAAAATATTTTGAACGCTCTTTCTCTCTCTGTCCCCTCTCTCATTCTTTCTCTGCTCGAAAAAAATCCTGGGAACTTCCGCGATAGCTTTTGTGCGTCTCTCCGTGGCAAACTGTCAATTTTACTAACTACCCACCGCCTGAAATATGGAGATAGGTCGGACGATGATCGGACCCCTCTAAATTACAGCCATCGCGCCGGCTGTTAACGATTATTATTTGTCAAACTGCAACGCAATTTCATGGTTCAAAGGTTTAATGGAAACGACGTTATCGCGAATTTTTCATGATTCAACTACTCGTGTAATAAAACAGATTTAGTACGTGTCAAAATATTAAATTTTTTTGTACAGTTTTACATGAGACAAGTTTTTCCAATCGTTTGACCAAGAAAGAGAAACTAAAGTCTATATCACAAGATGAGTCATGAAATGAATATTTATGATTCATCATATAATGTGATCGGCCCATGGAATTCGTTCTTCGGGAGATTTCGCCGGCGTATTAGCGGGCGAGACAGACGGAAGGTAGAAGGCGACTGTGGAAAATCGCTAATGCAAACCACTCGTCAACGTCGCCGATCTCGCGGGAGCGATTCAATGGATCTTGCCGGGCATGCTCTCGGCTAAAATAAATCGCGGTCACCCGTTTAGCGCGGCCGAATCGAGGCGCACACGTCGTCATTTAATTCCTCCTTATCTACCACGGGCCCGGAGCAACCGAGAAAACGGGAGAAAAACGCACCCCGGAATGAAGGATCGCTCCTACGTGCTGGGAGTTCCATTAGCGAGAAACATCGCATACGCACCCAGCGCGGCGGGTGACTCGCGTGTGTCACGTCTTGCCTTTCTACGGATCGTGAAACCCTTCGGATATGTATGTTAGTAGTATTCCAGATAACGGTACCCTGCGCATATGTGAGACGCTTCGAAATTATACGCGCGCTCTCTGGGAAATTTAATATTTTTTTCTGTAAAACCTTGTGTGGCAAAAATTAAAATATTTACGTTACTTCCGTATACACATTTCTCAGGGTACTTTATGTTGTACATAAGTGATTGTAAGATAAAGACAATATAAGTAACGTACTATAATTTTACCGTCTCCCTTAAGTACACAATTCATAATCCCTCAGCGGCTTGAAGAAGTTTTTTTAAAATTTATAAATCGACTGACTCGCGTACGTCGGTCGACCTCGAGTATACCATCGAGCAAAACAAACCCACGGAAGACCTCGAAGGATGGGACGGAGGGATGCGCACAACCATCACGGCAGGGTGGCGTCGCGAAGAAAGGGGACAGTCAGGGGGAAGGGAGCCTCGCCGAGTATATTGAAGGGTATGTAGTAAAAACGAGGAAGCTCTATCTCTCCCTCTCTTTCCCCCCTCTGTTTCGGCGGATGCCCCGGGTGAATATTTGACCAACTACTACTACTCGAAATATGTATAATGGTCGAAAAGGAATAGTGCGGCGTGCGACGATGTAGCGTATAAACGCGTGTATGTATGTGTTGCTGCTGCTGCTGCACATAAAGCGTGGAAGAGAGGAAACGCGTGCGCGTACAGAGGTGAATGCCCTTTTCCAGGCATCTATCCCCTCCGGGGAGAGGCTCCCCTCGCGCGACCTCCGCTAACCCCATCGTGTTTTCCTAGCGTCTCCTCGGCACCCCTGCCTGCCGTCGTGGCATTGCGCTCGTTTCTCTGTGCCCCTTTTACGCGCATACCTAATTTTTTTACGGTCGGGTCTTCCTGTTTCTTTCTGTCGTTCTCCTTTTCCTTTTGTCTATTTAATTAAAGTGATGCAAAACTCGCCTGATCCTAACGGAGAAATATACCAATGGATAGACGTAAAATTGTAAGTAATTATAAAGGATGCACTTATCATCCATCTTGTGATAATGCAGTAGCTTATTGTGAGATAACATTTATTATGTAATATATGGAACGGTTAACTAATGCAACTATAATAAAAATTTATGTTGTTGAGAAAACCTCAAAATGTTTTTTAAAATAAATTTCACGTACGTCTATTAATTTCAATCCATAACTTACAGTTTAATAATTTATCGCACACGCTTTTATTTCTTCTCTTTTTAATTAACTTTCTCTCTTTTCAGAACACATTTCACGTGTAAATAACAACGCATTCCTGAATTTATTTATTTCTTGTATCGCGAAATCGATATACCCGTTGTTTTTGCATTACTTCAAATATAAACAAATAAAATGTATTTTTTCTCTTTCTGTTATTTCCCTCTGCTTCTTTCCCGCGGTCGCTATCGTCACGCGACTGTATCATGCATGTGTAGCAACGGTACAGTACGACGTCGTTAAAACCTATCGCGCGGGGCACTGCACGGAAGCTGATAAAGCGTCACGTGCGCCGCGTTCGGTAAATTTCTCGAAGAAATCTCGGCAGATATCTCTCGGCGAATTTTAGTATTCCACCGCGCAACGCGAGGGAATAGGCGCCGCGAAGCGTATCGCGCGCTCCGCGGCTAAAGGATTAAATATCCCGCGTTATATCGAGCTTGACAGCCGTATCGCGCGAGTTCTAAGGACGTTCCGCGAAAGGGTGAAACGTGCCCACGAGCCATGAATTCGTAACGCCCGTAATTACGCGGGAATAATTAGTGCGGCCTGCGCCTTACCCGGAAAAGTCGCGCGACCCCCTTCAAACGCTCCACCGGGACCGCTCTGGAAAATTATTAATGACGTCGTAAATAACGGCATGAATCGTTAATTCCAATTTAATTAAGTGCGGAGGGAAGCGGCAAACTTCGACGCGCGCCCGGCGCCAGTGACACAGTAAACGTAATTAGAATCTGTAATTAGAACTCGTTACAATCTCGAGCATTGTTCTAAATAACGCGAAGCGAATTTCTATTGTAAACTTCGTTAGTATATGGTATTGTTAGTACATATATTATTTGCACGAAGATATATACGCAGAATTGTGGCGGAAAAAAATTCTCCTTTGTGGAATATTTCCCGGTCTCGCTCTATCTCTTGCGTTAAAAAAAAGAAATATTTTCGTGTTCGTGAAACTCCAGTCCTTTCCAATGTTTTTTTCTCATAGTTGCTACGTTGCAATCAACTACGGGTGCAGCACGCGAGAAAACGTATTCCAACGTAATATACGTTTCAAGAGTCACAGCGAGAGTATACGGGCTGAATCAAACTTCCCCGTTGATGGCAGACGCATTTCATCCCCCCGCATCGGAATGAACACAAAGCGCGGCAACAGTGTTTCCTCCCTTTCACTCTCAATACTCGTCCCCCGTTCACCCATCTCCGGCAAACTCGCCGGCTCGTAAGTTCATTAATGACCGGCCCCACCGTTATTTCATCGAGCGCGCCTTTTCCGCGATGCCACGACAGAATTATCGTGCTTCCCACCAACACGCGGTGTAATTGGACCGTCGTCGGAACTGACGTCCGTCGAACGTCCAATTGACGCGCGGTTAATTAACCGCATTCTCCAAAAGTTCGGGAAAACCCGATCGGTTTTAGAACGGACGCGCTGCTGTCGTCCCTTTAGACACGACGGACGGTTCGGCTATACATTGTGACGTTACAAGCGAAAAAACGATTTCCACGACGAGTGACGACCCATGCTCTTATAAAAAAAGAACAAACATTGAAAGAAATCTTGGGTACTATAGAAAATGAGAACTTCTCGTGGATACTAATTTTTTTTATTCATCGGGGAGGACGTCGCTTCGATATTTCTACGTCTTTGCATTTTAATGTTTTATACGATTGATGAAAATAGATCTCTTCCGGATGAGCAAAATGACATATTTGAGGTTTACTACATCCAATCGAGATAATCGAGTGTCGATTAAAGATTTACTCTTTCGCAACAGCGACTACAATGATTCCTGGACGCATATATCGAGTTCAGAGCCGAGTAGGGTGAATACGTACCTCGGTCTTAATCAATGTAAAATTAGAAACTTTCGTGCGGCACAACCCTCCTTGGTCATTTGGACTGGATGATGGAGGAGCCGGGTCGGAGCGACTGATTTTCGAGGGCGGGAACGGACAGCTGGTCACGCGAGTTTTTACGAGCCGCATGCAAATGCGTGCCCCCATCTACGTGATAAACTCACCCCCTGCCTCGGCCTGACCCCTCCCCCATCGCGCAAACGCCGCAAATTCCCATCTTGATACCCGGCGTCATAAACCGCCAGACGTCTCGTCGTCGGTCGATCGGCTTGAAAAACAATTACGATCTCGCGGTTATTCACGCGACGGCGGCGGTGGCGGAATGACTTCGCATCGTTATATCGGCTGACGCGCGACAAATTGCACTGTCGCACTTCATTGTTTGACGTTTGACTCGACGGATACGGCTATTCGTGTATTACCTCGAACAGATTACATCGGAAATCGCTGACGAAACTTTTGCCGACGACGTGCTCTCGCCAATACTATTTCGGGTCGACGTCGAGTCTGACCAACAACATAGATATATTCATCGAGATAAAATTATCACATGGAATTTTGCCTTCCTTATCGTAGAAATTTTTGAAAATTATCTTCCCTTTAATATCTTATCCTTACAAAGTCTCGTTTTCGGTAGAAAACTCGATTTGGAGCAAAAGAGGGTCAGAACAAATTGATAAAGTACATTGATCTCGTCGTATCGCTTTTCTCCGGCTCGTCACGCTAATTAACTATCTCAAAGATAAAATTGTTCGTACGATATAATGTTAGATCCCTCTGACCCTTGGATCCGTGTAACGCGATTTACTCTCCGGCGCCGAGCCGGAGCCGAAGATACGGTTCGGTTGTTTATCTCCATAAAGGCGTGCTAAAAATTTCCTCCTTTCCATGGGGAACTATGGGTATAGGGTGGAATCGCACGGTGGATGAGCGGCGGCTCGTAGCGACGTGCAAGGATCGAGGATCCGGCGCGGCTAATCCAATTCGAGGCGGCGAAAGACGGAGAGAATCCCGGTTTATCGTAATAATCGTCCATTGTTGAGGGAGTATAATGAATGTTGTCCTCTCATGAAGGCGACGACCGGCGTTCTCTTTCTTTCGTTGTGTCCTTCCTGCCTTACGACGGACACATAGCATCCCGGAATTCCACTTGCCGGCCTTTTCTCCTGATTCCTGTCTCCCTCCCCCCCTTCTCTCTCTCTCTCTCTGTCATTCGTCCGGCCACCGATTTAATTTTAGATAAGCTTTAAGGGATTGACTTCTCAAGGACTGTCCTCCTGTCTGCTAGCCGGAGGCAGCCGGTCGTCAAATAGGCGCTCGTCTCTCTCGTGACATCAGAAATTCAATTTGCCAGACGGCGCGACGATTTACGGAAACGGCTCGTCGCAGACGGTGGATGTCGCAGGGTGACTTTGTGCGGCCTATACTGCGCTATAAATAAAATAAAACGTAGCGTGGCACCGTATCGCGCAAGTGCGTCTGCGCGCGTGGAACGCTGTAATTTTTCGCGATGTGAATTTTTTCCTAAAATCGTGCACTTTGTTTCGGGTAAATCTCATTTTGTCGACGAATGTTGCTCTAAATGATATCCGCCTGTATCCGTGAAGCTATTCTCGCTAATCCAAACATTTCATATAAATTTTTTTTATGACACGCAAGCACAGAATAAATGTTCACAGAGGTGATAACAAAGATCCACTACTGGAATATTTCGAGTACTTAATGGACTTTGTGCGCTTTTGACCCAGCCATTGAATTAACGGACTGCTAACAGCGTAAATTCCATATCATATTATCTCGAATATAAATATCTCAATGGAATATTTATTTATATTCAAGGTATATTAAATAGAGCAACCTGTTGATTTTATCTCGCTATTCACGATTCCGCGTCTCCGGCATTCATGTATTCCCCATCGGATCTGATCATCGCTTGCCGAAACGGCGCGAAAAAGTAGTTTGGATTGTCTATACTCCGTTCTACTCCGATTCGTGGCAAATCGGATCTGTTCATCTGTGTGGGACAAAAAGTTATTGTGAAGCGAGAGCGTAGGAATGATCGCATCCGGCTAGACGATGTTTCAGCTATAACACTCGACGACGGCTATGTACGAAGCACCGGTGTGGGTGGTCGTTTTCGGTTTACAGCGGCCATCGCAATGAATCGCGGCGGAAAGGGTGAAAAACACTCGGTACGGTCGAACAGGTCCCTCGACTGTAGACGCGAATCAAGTTTGTGACGCGTGAAGGGCGGGATAAGCATTGCACCGAGGAGATAACCCCGGGGCGAGGACCGAACGGGAAAAAAGCTGGGAGAGAAAAACACGGAGCTATATCTTTATGTCATCATCTCAAATAAAAAAAAAAAAAAAAACAAAAAGAAGATTGAAAGATTTTGTTTATGCGATAGAGGTTTATGTAAGCAAGCACATTTCTATTATTTCTACTATTTTTATTATTAATCGAGACGCGTAAATATGATAAATGTATTGAGACGTGATTTAATTGAATTTAATAAAAGTAAAATGATACTTCCAATTTTCGAAAGTTGGACGAAAGTCATGACGCAACGGTGTCGCATACGCTTAACAACGAATTAAGACGGCAATTTGGGCACATTAAAAATCTTGCGCGTGAACCTGTAATTTACGGCCATAAAGTTGCTATGAACGCCGCCGTGGGAATTCTCACAATAATATTTATAATTTACATAATAATATAGTTTAAATAGTTTACACCTCGATAAATGACGCGAAGCTACAAGACCGTCGCGCCACTCATCTCCAACGGGTTCGGTCACGCGTGAACATCGATTCGCTCCGTGCTAGATGTTAACCAGATCGATATCTCCCGTCGATTAATTGGCCGACGTATCGGGGTCGTCGCCGCGTCCGAGAGAAAAAGAGACGTCCGTGGCGAACGGCGCCTCCGGTTATTCGCGGGGATCTCATCAGGAGCCGTCGCTCGGGTGCACTCGTTGCACGTAATGCGTGTTCATGACGCCGCAAATGGACCGGCAGCGGCTCTCGGGGTAACGTTCGAGCATCGTGAACCGGAAACGCATGGGGAACGATCGCGTTTGGCTCTTCCGCGCCGTTTTGTACTGCGCGTTTGCGTCGTCCAGGCGGAAAATGCTTCCTTCGAAGACAATGGGAATGTCGTCGTCGCTGTCGTCGTTGTCGTCAAGAGTGCGACGCTCTGAAGAGCGTGGCGGCTACTATGCGATCGGAAGCAGACGATGTTCCCACGAAGAGTAAAGCGCACCGGATGTAACGGTGCGCACGGAACGAGGAGATGACAGTGGCCGCGTGCCGGTCGATAAACGATCCGACCGTTACAGATAATTGGCGAGTATTAATTACGAGATACGCAAACTTTGTTCGCACATTAAAACTGCTATTGAATTATTACACATTACGATATTATTGTATTCCAAGTTGTATAGGCAATTATTAAAACAACATGCATTAAATTTATGGGATATATAACGCTGGGATGATAATTCCAAGCATTTTTACATTCTATTTGAGAGAATTTGCTATATTGACAAATAATTCCCATATGAAAGAAAAAACAACTTTTGCTAAAACTACGGCAACAGCGAGTGAATGGGATTGGAGGGTGAATCGGGGACTGATTGAAAAAACTCGCTCGCTAACTTTGTTCCCGTTCACTTCAACTTACTTTCCTCTATCCGATCACTATACTTTCCCCGGAGCGCGAACTTTTACCTTCCGTTAGTATTTCACTCAGCGTTATCATAATGTGTATTCAACCGCGGTCGTCGTACGATCATCATGGGAAACATTACCGTATTTAAAATTTTATTTAACAAAATCGCGGTATCACGCGGAAAAGTTTCTTCTAATCTAAACGGTCTTGATTATGAAAGTACAATCAATTAATACCGTCAGTGCGGTTAAAGCTTTACTGAACGACAGGATTGAGGAAGTAATAACGGTTCACGCCGAACGTAATTCCCTCGTTCGAGCTAGCGTTAATGACGTCGAGGGCGAGGCGGCAATTAAAATGTTACTAGCGACACGGCGGTCACTTTCTTCTTTCTTTCGTCGCGGATCGGCGCGGTCTGACGTATCTCTCAGCCGTTTCGTCGTGGCAACCGCACGTACTGCGAGAATTCGTAATTACAGGCTTATCAACGACTTTAGAAAATTCTGCGAATTAATGAGTGCGCGTCTCAAGAGGCGCTCTCGCGCCGTCGTCATCCTCGTGGTCGTCGCCTCTCGACTCCGTCCCGACCCTTTTTACCCTGTACCTCGAGCTCTACCCAAGCCTAGACGAGGTACTTCCCCAACCTCGGCCGTGGCTATCCCTCTTCCGCCCGTGTCGCAACGAGAGAGCTGCGTCAGCTGCGCGATTGTGTGATTCGTCCTCGACGTCGTCGACGACGCGTCGCTCGGGGGAATTAGGCGTATTTTAACGGCGGATAAGTGAGGCCGGAGGGTGAATAGAATTAACATTGGAAACTGGTACGCCGGAAGTAATATAATTATTTATGAGGTATATAAACGTAATTGCTCACTGGCGAAAAATACCGGATTAGAACCGGGTTAATCAAACGTAAGATAATAGCGGATCAATAAAAAAGTAAATTGAATTGAAAGAAACTGCTGTTATAAACACGATATGCTTAAAATATGCTGAAGAAGTACAGATATAAATACAGATACATGTCAAATGTAAAATCAAATAATTCTACTTTTTAATGACGAATAAAGTCTTCGAAAGCCGAAGTAAATTGAATATACAGTTGTGATGAATAAATGTAACCGGACGGTAATTTAAGTTTAAAGTTAAAATCCTACTACGACGAAGAGACATAATAAATGTACATAAAAAAATGCTCCTTGACGACTTAAGAAGTCGGCGGAGTAAATTGAAACGAGTGACAGTAAATTAGCGAGCGAGCCTTTAATTTAAAATCCGATTTGTTTTACATTTTCATCCGTTCGTTGTTATAATAACAAACTTTTTTCCCTCGTGCTTTTCATCAGAAAAGCGAGAGACCCGTAATGAGATGCAACTATATGATTCAAAAAGTTATGAAACCGACATAAAGTATGATTAAGCAGCCTAGCCCTATGCGGATTTTGCGCCGCATAATCGTGCAAGTGGATTTAGATTTACATTTCCGAACGATTTTATATCTACGAAGCACAGAGGATCGTTTTTTCTTCCGCCTAATTTCACTCCTCAAAAACTACCTCGCCCCTTTCGATTCGTCCTTCCTATCGCAAATCCCCTTCATAAAATGCCATAAAAAGACGATGCGCAATGACGTGAAAAATTAAAGATTCGATCAACGTGCGAATCTAAATAAAGCAGTGTTCCCACTATTTTATTTAGACGTCTCCAGTACGTCTTAATTATCGTTGTCTAGCAAATGCATTGCAAACGAATTCCATACCTCTCTAAAGCAAAGATTAAATTAGAAGAGATCAGAGATAAAAATTCTCATAATATTTTTCATAACTTTCAAGTTACGCAAAATACATAGATTGCATGTATAATTTACAGTTAATCACAGATAATTCGTCATAATTACCGACAGTTTTGTCAAAACAATCCTCGAACTTCCCTATAAATCTCACATCACCTTGGTGCCTATATACTCCTACGTATTAATTTCCCATGACGAATGTCGCACGCGACAATCTCTTCCGCACGCGCGCGACGCAGGGAGATCTGGCTCATTGTTTCCTAATGACAACGCGCATGATTATGCGTCGCGGCGAGGCGAGGCGAGCGACTCTTTCCCGGAATCGTCTAACGATGATAGCACGATTTGTCGCCGTATTCCGCGAACATATAGTCAGCCGCCGAACTGTGTCGCGGCTATAAAGCGTTCCCACGACGCGTAAGCTCGATTTTTCGCTGGGCCCGCTAATTGCCTGTCCGCCGTGTGATTTACAAACAGCAGTAAACACGAATCCGCTTGACAGACGGCCGACAAGACAAGCCTATCGTTAGATAATATTCTAGCCTGGAGAAGGACTCTCCGGGATGAACCCGCACGTTCGCAGCACTTTGCCACCGAGGTAACGAAAAATGTCGTTAAATCTTCCGCTACCAATGGAATTATCATACCAGGGCGGCTTTCCTACTATATTCTAATAAATAATTTTTGTTACTTATCTCGTATTTTACTTTCGCGTACGTCGTACCGATATGCGAGACGATAACGAGGATTGCTTATCTAAAATTAACACATGACGGAAAGAAAGTTTTGCACTAGAAAAAATCTTCTTGCTTTCTATTCCAATTTTTATTTCACTTTCAAATCAAGCGGTTAACAATTTTAATTACCTTGTCGAGTATTGCTCCGACGTATATATACATCCTAATATATTGTATAAGCAAGTAAAAAATAATATTATTTAAATTTAAAATTCAAGTATTTATATAAGGTGCGATGAATTTACTCCAGAGCGACTTTCCATCGCGTTTTAATTACGATATAGAAATGGGGGAACGCGAACATCTTACTTCCGCAAAGTCTCATCAAGGTAAAAGGGAGTTGAAGGGTGCTCGAAATGTCTCGGGAAAGGCCGCGGAGAAACCGGCGGTTTCCCTGAAAGAATGTCCATTTTTCTAATATCTGCGCGCTGCACGTGCCTCATTTTCATGGTTCAGGTAGCGCAGGTGGGCGCATACGCCTGCGTGTGCCGTGAAGAAAGGGATCCGCGGCTCGCACGTTGCACTCTTGACCTTTCGAGAGTCTTGTGCAACCGAAACCGCGGGGCGTCGCGTGCGGCGGTCGCAGTCGAGAGGAAAAGGGAGAAACGGGGAGGGTGGGGCGCGACATTTCAGCGATACTCCGGGGCTACGAACACCCTCAGCGATGCATCGCGCTGCATCTCGCTCGGGATCTCTCTTTCTCTCTTCGCCACTCCTTGTTTCACGACAGAGACCGAAAGACGATCTCCCGAAGACCGAGAGATGAAAGACTCTTTATCGCCTATAAATTTTATGTGTCGCTTATTGAACGGAATAATCGGGACTGATTTTCCGCGAAAAATTCGGGCAATTAATTGAAAGGAAAAAAGGATAAATCGCTGCTCGAGCGAGCGCGATCAAAGTGATTAATTTATATCAATTCGAACGTGTAGTGCAGCCGTAATGATGAAAGCAAGGTCATTATTGTTGCTTTCGCTCTATACGAACGCCGGCGAAGGAGGAAATATGTGCACATCATTAGCACACGTTTTGCCTAAGGTTGTCGTTATTAATAGCTGATACTTTTAGCGGCTAACATTTCAGCTCGGATGTAACTGCGATTCAAGATGCAATCGTGACGCAGGAAGTATCTTAGATAAGATAAGCGAGATTTACTTTATACATGTGTTACGACTTTCTCCAGGCTACTTCGGATCATAGCGCCGCGAAGTGAAGAACACGTTAGTCGCGAGGCTTTTTCCCTCCCCCCTTTTTTTTTAAAAGCTTAAAGAACGTCGGCCACTTCTCGAACGCGAAAGTGGTCGCTGCTCTTAATACTAAACGCGTCCTCGTTAGCGTAGATCTTGTAAGCTGGTTCCTCCCACCTCTCTCTCTCTCTGTCCTTCCTTTTCTCTCCTTTCTCGCTAATCGAGAAAGTTGCTAACTTTGACTAATCAAAACGAAATGATAGCCGTGGCAACCCACGCCGACCACACTTTGGTCCGCGACGAAACCGCGTTCCTCGTTATCGCGCATCCAAATAAGTATCGAGACCGCGTAAAACGATAGGCGCTTCAATTACACGAATTCAATTATCGACAGGGAAAAGATATTTAAAAGAATAAATCCGTTTACAGCCATGCACCGCAATCATCGCAATCGCAATCAGGATGAAATGAGATTTTGGTTTTAATGGCGGTATATAAATACGCGTGTAATATTTCGGTACATTAAAACGGAAGTGAAGCAGACATCGTCATATTTTCGTACCATTAAACGACCTTCTTTCTTTCGATCGATCTCATATGCACGGCGCTCGATTTATCGCGCGACGGAGGCTTCGGAGAACGCGCGCTTCCTTGAGCAAACGTTAAACGTCAAATACTTCCACGAATGTATTATTTGTCTGCCGAGCGTGGTGTGTCGTAAGAGCCCCATTATCCATACGATTGCAAATATCGCGGATACGTCTTACCTCGATCCACGACCATACGAACGAATCGTATAACGAGCGGTGTACCGTTACCGCGCGTTTTATCCGAACCGATCGAATGACCGGAGTACCGACTTCGCTTATTCTCGCTTACCATCCTTCGATCAAACGATAAGTGTAACAGCGGGACGAGGAGAGAGGGATATAGAGACAGGGGAAGAAAGAGCGATCGTTAATCACACACACGTCCGCTTATCCGCCTATAAACCTGCTAAATGAAAAGAACGTCTCAAGCAGGAAGTCACGCTAATTTCACACTACACTCTATGAACAAAAAAAGAATTTTGATCTGAAACTTGATCCTAATCCGACAATAATTAATCCCTCATATATGCATAATATATTTAACTATATGCTAAGACTTTAATATGAGAAACTTTACATATCACTTTATGCTGTTACATATACCAATGTAAATATCAATTCAGAAGTTGAAATTGGGAGGATCACGTTCGATGTTCTAGATAAAAAGGGCATCTTACACGATATATTGACATACGTTTCCACAATCAGGAATAAATGCATACAATTATTTTCACATATCTATAGCATAATTTTGAACTAAATTAACATCATTTTCAGTTCTTAATTCTCATTTGCAGTCTGACAACCTATCGAGATTTCTTTCGTGTCTTAATATCCTTCTATCCATCGAAACGAATATGAGGAAAACTCGTCGCGTTCGTAGAGGCTTGTCTTGACATGGAGATACGACTTGCTTCACAAGTGTTATCAAGGTCGATGGTATCGTATCGAGGGACCATTCTTCGGCATACAGGAGAGAAGAGAGAAACCCAGGCACAACCCAGAAGCAGATCCTATGCATCTGTTCTCCACACGTACATGTATGTATGTACCCGAGGCGCATTACGGCACACATGTCACTAAGATAGGCGCCTATTCTCTCGTACGGTAAAAGTAGTTCACGATGCAAATTGTGTCACGTGACCGGTGACACGAATGGGACATGCGGTAAATTGGCTTTAATTGCGCCGTGGTATGATAATGCCGAGTACAATCATCGACTTTAATTGGCTAAAGGTCCGCTTTTATCGTCCTTCAGGAAGCGGGTTAATCGTGTGCTAAAAACGGAAAGAGAGAACTTCGTAGATGTAATTTAATTTCTTCCTAAGACTAGTTTCATCGATATCCCGGAAAAGTCTTCATTTATATTCCATCGTATATATTTAAATTGGAATTTAAATAATTTCTGATAATATAATTATTGAATTACGCGGCGGTGGAAAGTCTTTATTGGTCACGAATACATTTCGAGATTTATACAAGATATAAGTAAAACTTGCTCTTTTCGATTTCTAATTTTCGCAGAAAAATTTAATTATAACGTTAAATAATATTTATAACAAAAATTTATTTAAATTTATTTTTTTTCTATATATTTTTTTAAGATAATTATGTTTGGTAAAACAGAAACCTCTTATTAGACGCGAAGACGTCATTCTGCAATTCTGAGATCAATTAACTCACGTTATACTTAGCAATTTCCGCTCTTGGGTAAAATCGTGTTCGCCGTTGGCCGGGGCCTCCTTCAACTTAGGCACGCATGACGTACGGCATTCACGTTTCGTCTATCAGAGTTAAATCCGGAACACGGTTGATCTTACGGGAGCCATATTGAATCTACTATATATTGCTTGACTACTCGGCCACAATAACCGCCGCACGGAATATCGTGCTATTCACGCGACACACCGCAGCGTTCGCGTTTTCGGAACCCCCCGATTTCTAGAGCTGTCAGTAATATAGCGTTCAGATTGGCGTGAGTCTCGCTTCGATACGTAATTGCAATTTAACATCAAGTAATACTGATGCATTTCGAGCCATGATCGATTCTCCGAGCGCGATGGAAACGTCGCTCAATATGCCATCATGTCTATTAAACTATCGCAAACGGAAATGTTGAATAAATACTTGTTACATATGGCTTGTATAAATATAATAGAATAAATAAAAATACTCCTCGATATTTTAATAAGATTAAATGTAAATTTAAATGATATATACCAGTCCTTTTCATTACATCGTCAGGAAAATTAGTAAAAAGTCCACGGCATTGGGTGGATAGATCCCGTAATGGGACAAGCGCGAGAGTGAATCATTCGTTGCGACAGCATTTTCATGGCCTGGCGTTCAGGCGCTGAATTCAGATAAATAGATAAATATCTATTGTGTAAGGAAATGACAGCGGTTGCGAGAAACTTCGTCAAGGATGCGGGGAATGTGGGACAAGGGGAACCCCGTACCTTGACTTCGTCGGGATTTGCGCAACGGCGCCCATCGGTTTAATCGGAGTCATAAAATCCTCCAGATCGATCGATCAGGCGACACTAATAAGCGTGAAATTCATTCGGAAGCGGACACGTCTTGAGCTGTTTGCTTGACGCTCAGACCGTATCAGGCATCTGCATGCGATACTTATGGAAGTATCCCATTAACGGGCACGAAAGTTTCTATTAAGTTCCCATTGATGGGACCGAGATATAAGAGCGTTATTATTATTACGACGTTATTGACCGCGTAACGTGTAATCCGCGAGGGCAAATAATATAGATGAGTCAATGTTTAGCCCGTAAGCGCAAATAATCGAGAGACAGTAGCGTATCGCCGCTATAAATATAGGGTAAATGTGAAATAAATGATAATCCCCCCCCGACGGTGGATGCCGAGCGATGATACTTCCGATTTAATTAAATATCCGCCATGTTAATTAGCACCTCTGGCTGAAAGCGTATCTCGCTGTTACGCGAGATAAAACCGCGCGTTCTTCGAGATCTTCGGAGTCTAATCAAGCTCGATGAAATACAGTAATTTACCGTCGCAGTTAAACTCTCATTACTCCACTCGGAATAATGAAGTGTTACTTGTGCGCGACTCGCCGATCTCCCCGTATTAAGAGCGGCGAACGCGCTCGCGCGATTTATGGAGAGTAGAAATCGACGCGCGGCGCATATACGTATATATACGCTCGCGACTTTTGCGTCGCTATGCGCGACATCGAGTATCGCGATTATAAACACCGCGACATTCGGTGGCGCGCCAAAAGGAGCGATAGGAAAGGTAAAGCGCGAGTCAGTCGCGAATTTCGATTCGCGCGAGATTTTCCAGCGAGTAACTGGAACGAGGAACATGACGCGCGGTCGCTTCTCGAATCGCCGCGCCGCGCCGGCTACGGTATCTTTCCGCACGCTATTGCAACAAACTCGTTGCGATGCGATACGCGAGCATAAACGAGCACGGACAACACGTTTCTTTTTTTCGAAACGTCGACTACGACTTGCGGAGTGTTGCGTCACGCCGCGCGGAACATCCTCATGAGACGCCATTAAGCGTCATTATTGATGATTGCCAAGTAATCTTAGAAATAATAAGATCGTTATTGTTGATATAAATTTGACATGCATTTCAATTAAGATACGTATCGGTGATTATTAATTTATTCATAAATTCTAATCTATGAAAATCTTTTCTTATTTTATTTCTTATAAATTATACCTGCCCACGCTGTAAAATTTAAATACGCGGAAGTATATTAGCTTGTTAAAATGCATAAAAATATTTGAAAAAAAGTCCAAGGTCAGCTATTGGTTACTCGGATCGACGCGTATCGGAGTGTCCCCCGATCTTTCTCAATTTCCGAGACCTTATAGCACTCGTGTGCATTGCAGCGGCGTCTTTCGCAGTCGAAACCTTAAAGCCAGCTGCCGCGTAGATTCATATCGCGAGGCCTGCATATATCTACGGGCATCCCAGATGCGGTCGTCCGTCGTAGGGTAGTATTCCGCCTGGCTAGTAGAGATTAAAGTAACCGAGCCACCGCAGCCCCCATAAATATTGAACGTGCCCCGGATTTATGGTCGCGCACCGAGGACGCCGGGTTACGTAAGAGGAAGTTATATGAGTTGCCTGCCTAAAACCGAGCAGAGGGACTACTCCCGCAGGGGTCCAGCTTCTCTCGGCGAGCGGACGAGCGAGCGAGCGCGCAGTCGCGAGAGAGCCCTTCGCCCTGCAAAAGGCCCGGCTAATTAATGTATTGTTTCACCGGCTGCGGTCCGCGCGCCTCCGCTCCGGAATCTGCATCCGCTGAATATGCAACGTCGTCCACAACCCGGAGAGCGCGACTCCGGATTAGTAAGCCGCGCTCATGCCCTATGCATACCTATCGACTTTCCCTCCTCGTGACGCAAAGAGACCGCAGCCCGGCCGGATGCGAGGTAAGAGGCCAATTCGGCGCATCCTCCGGATTTTCAGGTCGAAAACAGGATGGGGCAGCGACCCGAGAGACATGCCTTCTTTTCTATTTTACGAAGAGCTGCTCGCGAATCTAATGATGAACACTCATGATACATTCCAGGATACACCTTATTTAATTTTTTCGAGGAAAGAGAATTATGTAGCGAAGAATAGCGTTAAGAATAACGGAAAGGTGTGGCGTACCGTTGCGCTGTGCGAATTGTCACCGACTACATTTTTTCGTGTATACATACTGAGAAAAAGGTTTCTTTGGACCAAATAAGGCTTGTTAACAGATAATAAATGGCATGGTTGGATACGGCAAATCGAATATTTTGTTGAATCAATGCAATCGTTGGTTTGTAATAATAGTGAATATTCTGTTGCCCCAAATTAATGTACTTTAATAGTTAATGAATCTGATTTTGGAACAAACAAATATCTTTTTGCATCAATTGAATATTTCTTAATAGTTAAGAAATATAATTTTGGCACAAAAGTATATTTTGTTACATTAACGAAAGATTTATTATTAAGTAAGAAATTCGAATTTGGCACAAAATAACATCTTTTTGCATTAATTATTAAATATTTTTTAATAGTAAATAATTTCATTTTGCTGAAAATCCGCGTCAACGTTTGTAATTATATATATATATATATATACATATATATAATTATGTCAGAGACGCTGCGCTAGTGAGCACGCCTTGACTGGCGAACTTGAGAACGCTGGAGAAACTCTGCCGAGCTGTCTTAGATATAGGAGTCAATGTTGAATCTTAATTACGCGAAAGGATACTGGCGATGCGCCGCGTAGCGGGCGCGAGCCGAACGCAGCATTACGCGCCACGGAACCGAGCACGAAACAAAACAAGATTTCTTATCTATTAAGAAATATAGAGTTGGCTTAACAAATCGCATTCGTTTCGCTCAAAAGAACGAACTTTATTTGATCCAACATCTACACACATTTGTATGAAATAAATCATGTCAACTATATCGCCGAGTTGACACAAATATGAATGATAAAGTAAATTAGCAATACCAACAAAACATTCATTTGTATTAAATATAGTTCGTTTGCTTGAAATAAATATTTTAGAAAAGTGTCAACCAAATATATTTAATTGGCATAAAGAAACCTTTTTCTCAGTGCACGTGCGAGTTAAGCAACGAATTGGTCCACGTGTAGCAGCGTGAAATTGGAAAAGCTAACAATTCCCGAGACGTTTCAAGTATCATAATTACAAATTGCATACCCACTTCGTCCGCTTCCCTCTTTCGAACAACGAGCGCGCAAAGATAACCGTACGGTTCTGATGAACGCGCGAGATAATAAAAAGAACCTCGTGTAATAACGGATAAAATGTATTCCACTGCGCGATGCGAACGTCATAATCGGACGGTGGATCAGAGGAACCGCTTAATCCTCAGGTACTTTGACAACCCGCGGACGTGTAGGGTGATTTACGAGTTTACGCCTCGGTAAAGGTCAAAGGCTCTGCCTGCGGATTGTTAGCGGGTACGCGTTACCTCGTTCGCGCCGATTACGCGCACGGCGATCGAACGGACGCGTAACATTCCACCGGTAGTTATGCAGTCGTTGCGAAAACGCTCGCTCCTCTCTCGGCGAGGGACTCGAACCTCCCGGGGACAACTCCGCGAGTCGTAAAAGGCTCCCCGAGGAGACGCGCCGACTTCGACGACTGTAATTTTTACGACGGTTTGTGAGTCTAACAGGATCGATGTGCTTGACAAGAATAAATATGAGACAGGGCAAAAATATAACTGTATGTAAAAAACTCATACGAGAAGCTATGCAACCGAACGTGATTTTTATGCCAAATTTAATTGAATTCAGATATACTTCTGTCCGTGAGAATGTGATTGTGAAAATCTATCAAAAGACACATGATTCCAGCAGATGTGTAACAAGAACTTTTAGTAATAATAGAATGGAAGAAAATGTAGTGATTAAGTATCTATATATACACAACTCTATAATTGTGATTCTTGTAACTTGATATTGAAAATGGTACTGCCAATCTTTTTTACTCTTTTAGGATTGTGGTCATACTTTGGTGATTATGATTGTTAGTTTGAAAATTATTACGTTACGATTAATCTAAAATTTCAGATTTTACAGTTTTCTGTAAAATTGTTCCGCTCGCGTTCAGTTGAAGGCGTAAAAGCACATTCTTGCATAATGCGTCGGCTGTGTGTTCAACGAAGGCAACGTTGAATCCGGCCAGGAAGTTAATTACCCGCGGTTACTACTGTGGAAAGCCTAACGACCATTCTTTTGAAATCCGTGTCGATTCTTCGAAAGCGCGAAGCTGCCACACGTTGGAAGCAGCTAAATGTCGGATGCGCGAGAAAGGAGAGTGGAGAAAGCAACAACATCTGTACAACAAATAAAAAATATATTTTTTATAATAAAAGACAAGATTTATATACGTGTACCAAATACCTCGTTCGCCTTTTTAGTTGCGTGTTACTTAATCAAGCTACGAATGGAAAATGACGCGTAGTACGAGGTGATCCCGCCTGTATTCCAATGTGGATGCAGGCCGCGACCGAAAACTCTTTCGTATTAATTACGAAATATCCCGTATATGCGCGGTTGCGCTTCACGCTGTAAGAGCCCCGCGTACGAACAATCGTCGTCCCATCACCGGGGGACCTCGGGCATGTCTGTCACGCGTGCGGTTCCCCGTGCGTGCCCGTGTAATTTCAGGCCGCGTTCATTCCCCGACATCGCAAGAGGAACGACATCGGGAGCACGTTGATAGAAAAAATTCTCGAGAGCGAGTACTCTCTAAGAAACACGAAAGAAAATGGCATCGGTAAAATTTTCGATAAAACGAAAAAAACGTTGCGGCAATCGCGGTTATTGAAGCCATTATCCTCAACGTTTAAAGATAACAATACCAGAAATCAATTACGTGGCTCATCCTTCATAGGTTTGTATGTAGAAACTTGAGGAAATGTATATGAAATATTTATTTATAGGCACGCGTTAATTTTCAGATCTGCTAACTTTAGATTATGAACTTCATGCATGCCAACGAGCGTAAAGTCCGATTAACAAAAACGGAGTAATCGCGACGTTTCTATGTAGATCGAAGGTTTCTGTACTTCGTAGAGGTTACAACTGCTTTTATTATTAGCAGAAATTGCATCAAAAATTTCCAGTATCGCGACACTAATCGGATTTTCCTTAGGCTAATCACGTTTGCGCATAAATATAGATTTTTCCGTCGCGACACGTTCTCTTCTCGCGCGTGTCGTAAATATCGCTATGATTTTTAATAACCGCCGTTTCGCCTCCCCCTCCCCCTCGCCTCTTCGCGGAGCTCGTAAACAAAATAATTTAATTAAACACCCGCACTTAATGCGAGAGACGCAACGTAGGTTCTCGTTAAAACCGGATACGGATCACGAATTACGCAACGCATCTGCGACGGCAGGAATTCGCGCTGCACCTGCGAAACGCGATGTCATCAGACGTCATCAGCGAAATTCTTTTAGCCGGACGTGTGCGCCTATACGAGAAGGAAGATTCCGTTCGTGCCGCGATGATTTTAACATTTTTCCTTTGAACATTTGATATACGTGTGCGTTTTATTACGCGCACGCAATATAACGCCTTCGTCGACTTTGTTCCCGGAAAACACACGCATCGCGGTAGGATGTAATTAATATATGATAGCAAGGCCTCTCGCGATCCGGTCTTGTTAAATATAAATCGCAAGTTATACGTACAGACGACGAACTAAGCGAGCAGGTTGTTGCTGTTTTCCTTTCGGTTGCACCTGCGTCTCCTTTTATATTCCACGCGCGCGTTTCTGCGCGTGTGGGAAATAATAGACTTTTTGCAAGTGCTCTCCGGATACGGTAAACGATAACGTCGCGTCGAGTGAATCCAGGACGAAAGTGTGTTGCCACGACGATCTTCGCGTTGTTCCGCGTCGAGCGTTGGGACCTTTTAACGCTCACGGTATTCAACGCGTACGGTATTGCGGAAACGCACTGGCGAATAGGAGGAGACGGAGAATATACCGGCGTCGGGAATACCATTTCGACGCCAGATCGAAAAAGTATAAGCGACACAGCGAGGCGACTCGTAGACCGTGAAAAAAAAACCGAGAAGCGTAACCGGGGACGACATTGTCAAAAAGCGCCGAGGCCAATGTCCGACGGGGTGACGATTTCTACGGACGTGTTTTCTAGGATGGATCAATATGTATGGTAATGCGGCCGACAGTACAGGTTGTACACATCAGCATCGTCGACCTACGTGCACATGCGTCCGTAGCTGTATTATGTATGCGCGCTGTACGTAGGACGTGACTTCTCATATACGTATAATAAACATGTTACGTAGCGGCCTACGGAACACTCGTACACATGCATGTACGTATCGTGGACACGTGCGCGCGTATTTATCCTACGATGTATTAACATCGTCGAGGTATTAAGATAAGGGGTCGGTGCGGTTTATGACAGTCAGCAGGTCTCGCTCGCGGGACAGGAATCACGCGGTGCGGCATGACAAAGCGAAAGATTTCTTTTTAATTAGGGGATGTATAATACATCTGTAGATTAAATTCTTATTCTTATTATTTTTAAATTAGTTTGCATCTCGCTTCAATTTCTCCTCAAACGTTTATTGCAGTATTGCTTGTAAAAACGTATATATGATATGTGTAAATGTATAAGTGGATTCTCGCTAAACCCAAATGACTGTGCGGATAGTTATCCCTGCGGGATAAAGCGAAAGAAAAGTTTATCGATACGGCGCCGATGGAGGCGATAGCTTCCATAATGATGTATACCAAGATAAAATGACTTAATAAAGCTAAGCGATCAAATAAATTTGTTTGAAAGATAGTTAAATAATTTTATTTTATAATTTTATATAACCATAAAGAGTACCGAACATGTACTATTATGTGTTGAAAGACGAATATCCTGTCAGACGCAGCTGCAATAATGCTAGCAATAAAAATTTATAAAGTATTAAAGAGAAGAGCTCGATATATGACCACGACTACGATCCTGATGAACCATACCATTTTATAGGAGGATTTAACTCTATCAAGTTTTCATGATGCACAGTCGGGACTGCAGACAATTAGTAACCGAGTTACCGAGATATTTCCGGTCCCATCGGGACCGAAAATCGAAATCTACTTTGATGTGCAACAAAATGCCGCATGTTCGACGAACTTACAACGAAGGAAAATTGAAGGAAAATTGAAGGAAAATTTTAAGACATCCGCAGCTCTATTAACCATCCGCAATGAAATGCGTTCAATTTTTATCTCATTTAAAATTTTTACGCAGACGAAAGATCACAAACGAATTAAAGACACGGATTATGAGATTCTTAAAAAAAAGTTCTATTTAAAATAAGCTCGATAATTTGACCTCATTAATTGATTACTTGCGCACTTATATATCTGTATGAAATTAATGCTTTTAGAAGTTCAACATAACTAACAAGAATTATAGTTTTCTTCAAAGTTCTAAAATTTTCAACGCGTTTTAAAAGGCATTTCGGACAATATTTATCACGTATATAATTTTGTCACGTAGTATAACGCAATAATAAAATATTTAAAGCTATTCTCTCTTTCTCTCTTTCTTTGTGGGAATATAATTCGAATTTCATTCAACCGGCGGTGTCTATAAATATGTATGTATTATACGCAACATGTGTGTGCAAATGCGTGGTCTCATTTCGGCTCTCGAAATGCACGATAGAGTTAATTAGCCTATTTGCGTTTGTCTTATGGTTATTCCGGGTGAAAAGTCTCTGACCGAGACTTGTTTGATACCGTGTTTGTTTTTTTCCGTTCGTTAATGCTGGCGTATAATGACAACGTCCGTTGAAGCAATAGTCGATTAATTTCAACCTTAAGAGACAAGATTTCCCGGATACGTATTGCGCGCGTCGATGCACGGGTAATGAGCTATAAAAAAGATATAAATGCCTTTGCGTTATATATTAAATAAATTTTCGTGGCAATTTAAGTGGCTAATAAACTAATAATGTGCCGCTATTTATGTAATTTTCTAAACATACAATAATATATGTAAAAGGTATTAAAAATATATAAAATCGTTATATCTTACAATAGCAAAATATATCATTAAAAACTTTTAAATATCTTTTTCTTTGAGACATTATATATATGTATATATATATATATATATATATATATATATATATATATATATTTGCCAATTTAAAAACTCTTTACGTTTATGTATACTGCAATGCAAGCAGATAATATTTTTGGTTTAACGTTCTTAAACTGTGACAGCGTCGTGCTTTTAAGAGCCCACGGTGACATAAAAAATTTCAATCTCGACCAATAAGAAGACAAGTGTCGCACATTTCGACCGTTTTACGCACCCGCGGAATTTTACGCGGATTCGAGACTGACGCTGTGGGATATCCTCTTAGAAATGTCTAGGGAATGAAATCCGAAACGCCCCGTGAGAAGCGTGGTAATTACTTTTGGATTCTTGCGACGTTACGAAAATAAATCCGTTCTTCTCGCACACGCGCGCGCGCACGAATGCCGTTCCCGGTAAGCCTTTGTGGTGTTAATGACGAACACCACGAGGAGAAATTGCACCGGGACATCTTTACGATCGAAGCCCCGGCGCGCGGGGCTGAAGATCAACGACACGAGCGGACGACGAACACGGACGCGCCGCACACATTACGAGATTTAATTAAAGTGCCCGATGTATTTATCAACCCTCCTTCCTGGAAGCAATACAATCCGTTTAAGAAAATTCGTTCTGCGCGTTTCCTTGGCAAGACACACGTCAGCGGGATATAGCGGAGCAAAACCAAGATGATCACGTTGGACGTTTCAATATCTATGCGTTTCGAAAGGGTATAAGACGACTCTTTGACTACGTATCCTGCAGGGTATTCGCAAAATACGTCGATAACACTTAAAATTGCTGCACGCGAAGCTGCGCAAAAATATTGACGCTAAAAATGTTAACGAGCTCAAACGAGTCCGCATATTTTCGCGGTCGTACGAGAACGAGAAAGGCAGACGGGTTAGCGTTTTACATAACGATTTACGAGCCGATACACTCCATATCGATTTACAAGCACGGAATCCGCTCCTCGGATATGTTTGCGTCGAGCTTGTTAGTTCGACTCGCGAGAGCAAAAAGCCGCGACGAACCCTTCACTTTCGCGTGAAATTTACGGCGAGCGACGACGGCGCGGCGCTCGCGCTAAATCAAAAACAGAATTTTTGTTGCCGCGGCTCGACTCCGGCTACGGGAGCAAAGTACAGGTTGCGGGGCCAGTCCTTCCCCGGTGGTGATTACGATGAAGAAAGAGGAAGTGAACGTCGCGCGGAGGAGGGCCGCGTTTCCCCGATTGCCGCCGCGCCAGGAAGGTAGGCAGGCATACCACTCTTGCACCAAGGGGGTATTACGTAACTATAAATTTTAATTGAATCCGCGGGCTGCGCGGCTCCCCTCCCTCCGGCGATCATCTTCTGGCAATAAACGTAACGCGGGATGTATATACCCGCGTGCGCGAGGGAGGCGCGAGGGGGATGCAGAGAGAGGGAAGAGGGATTAACAACTAGTTTTCACTCACCATGCAGCTGCGCGAGCGACTGCAACGTGTTGGCGGTGTTGCAGTTTATGAATCCTGGAACAGAAATAGAGAATGCGCCGTTAGGAAAAATAGCTATTATTTTAATATCTGGTTATTAAGTGGGAAAAAGAAATAATTGTGAAGGGACGCTAAAAAATGTATTATAACCGTATAAGATGCTTAAAATTCTTGAAATAGCATTAGAGCAAGACATACGATTGATAAAAATGGATTTATCCTTTTCTTCTTACGACTAATTAACATTAATTGCATTAAGTTTATTTCTTAATTTATTTCCAAACCTTAATTTGAACGCGCAAAATTATTGAGATATTTAATATTATGCAATCAAAATCCTATAACATTAATTTATTCAAGGTTTCTAGATCCGCAAAATGTAATAATATCGAGAAATGTATACAACTGTACACTGTGCTATATAATAATGAAAGCAACGGAAACAAAAATTAATACAAATTGATCAATTAATTGTGTTATATAAATATTTAGAAATTGTAAAATATAACGCGTAAATACAATTGTATAAATTGCGTACAATACGTCACGTAATTAAGCTGTAAAATGACACAGACACAGGCGGGGCTACCCGAAAATTTATTGGAGATGGATTAATTAATTAATTTCTCGTATTATCGGACGTATCATTATCCCACAGCAAAAAATAACATTTTGGTATTGGCTGATTGCTGATTCAATACCTCTTTCACTGTCCTTAATAACATATCATTCTCTCGCTTTCGAAATTACGAAAAAATACATAAATGTGCATTTATATCGTCAGATGAAAAATATTTCATATCGTCGATAGATGAAAAATGTCGTAGAACACGTGGTCTTCATTTTTAAACATCGACGTTGATTTCACGCGTGTACACGCGCACACACGGGCGCACACGTCGTGAGCTCTCAACACCGGTATACGTATGTATGAACGTACGTACGCTTCGTCGAACATTCCCATGACATAAGATAACCTCTGAACTTAAGGCCCTCGGTCCGACCGGTCGGGCCCCAGCCCGCGCGAGCGCCCATGATGGAACATTGTGATTTAGGAACGTCGAAACGCGCGTCGCGCCGTCGTATTTCCACCTCCGACAACCTTCCGCTTTCTTCGCTAGCGCGACGACGACGCGCTTCACGCGCTTCCCTTGTTCTCCCCGCTCTCTCATCGCGGATAACCTTAACGTTTAAGTTTTAATATGTCTTTTATATTCCCTTCGAGCCAGGTGAGAGCGCGACGTTAACGGGCGGCGACTTTCACGCTAATTAGCATGAACTTGTCCGTTTGCGGAGGAGCGTCGGGCGAGACCGGTATCACGCGTGTCGTAAAACGACTTGGTCAGACATGCTAAGAGCTTGTCGAACCGAGAATTTTCGGAGCACCGTGGAGAAACAGGAGTCCTTGACTATAAGTCAGTCGATAAATATGTTCAAGACTTTACATAATATCGATCACTGACTAATATCTCATTTGTCTTGTGACAAATTTGACAGATAAAAAGGTTTCCAAAGAGTTTGAAATATTATCAAACGTTGAACTTACAGAACCATTCAAAAATTTTTCGAAGCCATCGAAATTTTTTATCGAACGATCACCAGATACCGTTCGACAGTTTCGTTCTATTTTCTAGAATCTAGTCATCCGGTATAACCCATGCGTGAAGTATCTAATACGCTAGGTTTCCGAACGGGAAGGTACAATTTCTGTCTTCTGTTTGTCTGTCTCGCGCGATAAGATTAGCGTGATCCGAGAAACGTGGGATTCCTCGACATATGCGGAATGTCTCGCGAGTAACGACCGGGATTACAAGTGCGAGTTGTACGTATATCGGGTAGGTAGGTATAATCGTGTTAAACGGCGATTGGTAATGCGCGTTCTGGGAACCGATCCGGGATGTTCCACTTGGCGATTCGTGCGCGTATTACTACCGTAATCCACCACCCTAATCATTTCTCGTGCCAGTGTAAATAAGAACGAGCCGATCGGCGCGGCGAAAACGCGTTATCTCGTCTTTGAGGATCTAGTCACGCAACGTACAATGTAACTCTCCCTATGCAATTGCCCCTCCTCATTCGACGTATTTCTGCGATTGATCGATCATAAGAAACGTCGAGGGCTTAGCACTGCAAGCCAGTTAAGGTAAACGTCCCGGTGGCCGGACACGTACCAGTGTCCGACCACATTGGAGAAAAATATTTACTATTTATTTGAACAACTGAAAATAAAAATAAGCTTTTTCCCAATTAATCGATAAATATTAAAGTTTTTTTTTACAATAATTATTATTTTTATTTTTCATTGTTCAAATAAATAGTAAATATTTTTCTCCAATGTGGTCGGACACTGGTACGTGTCCAGCCACTAGGACGTTTACCTTAGCTGATTTTCTGATCAGGGTGTTTCTCGAAATGTATTTTGCTTCTTTCAAGTTAAGTGCACTCTGAAAAATTAATCGCGCGAAACTAAATTAAGGGATGTCACTAATTTCGCTTTTACAGATTTTTTGAAAATTGTTTTAAGTGTAATATACAATCTTCCCAGATTTAAGCAAAAAATTATCGTGAAGAATTTTTGACAACCATTGTTGTGGCAAGATTTGTCACAAATATGTATTGATACAGGCAAGTGTTTACCTTCTTCACCATCGAAATGGAGATATTAATTCGAACGATGTGTTTACACCCGTCTCAACTTCTTTATCAGATATATCCTATTATTTAACAAATAGGCGATACGAGTCTTTACATCACTTGGATTGACAGGACATTTTTTTCACCTTAACTTCGAAGAAAGTATGCCGACACGTGAAACGTTGACGAGAGAGAAAGAATAAACAGATTAATGACAAGGTCTGATCAAATATTTGCCAACAACGCATCCGTTCCATTCGCAATCGATCGACATTATTGATCCAAAGCTAAAAAAAGAAATAAGATTATATAATCGATCCCAATTTGAATTCTGAGGATGCCCTACGGCACATGCACGGTGAGTACGTTACGCCAGCGCGTGCCTGACAGTGTTTTCTTCTGCAGACTTCCGTCGGCACATCGTAACTAATTTTCTACACCGTTACAATAATAGCAAGCGCAAGCGCAAAAACGTTTTCCGTGCGTCCGGTCGACGAACTTACGCATGGCAAATAAAGTAGCGATATACCATTTCACGTCGCGTGCGCCACGGTAACTGCAGTTATTATCAGAATTATCGAGACGCCAATCGCTTTTCATTCTTACGTAAGCTTTGAAAGTGTAAAAATATAAATAACAAGACTTCATTCATCGATTATTCTTATCTGTTTATCCTTATTCCAATTTTCACACAATGATACTTTTAAGTATATCGATTTCAAGCAAGTTTATAGTCTTAATTCGCGCGTGATGTTCCTCCAATAAAAATATTTCGATACAAGGTTGCGATACAATCAAAATTTCCTCGAGAAAGTCGATTCCTACCGCGTTTATCAGACAATCAAAGGTGCTGTCATTACCTGAGCGTCGACAATAAATATTGATTGTCTGAGAGTAGCTTGAATAAAGGTGCCTGTCAACGATCGCGCGTTCAAAGGCGGAGGAGCGAGTGAGCGCGAGCGAGGAGTGTGGAAGTGTCGTTTTCACATTTTGCGAAATCGCGTCGCGTCTACGGCGCTCTTTAAAGGTTGATTCACCGCCGAAGAAGAAGAAGAAGAAGAAGAGATCCGCCTGCCATGCTCGTGCCGGCAATAACATTATCCCTCGTCAATTTGCCCCACGGATTTTACTTTCACGGTGCGTCTATTCACGTATCGATCGCTATTATCGATGATTGGGTCAGCACGTGCGCGCAACCTGTTCGCGCGGCGCTAGCTAACAATAAGAAAAAAATTAATTGCGAAAAATTGCGAAACAAAGTCGACAGGTGTAAAAAATTATTATTTTACCGATGCTTTCAGTAAATATTGTATTCTATCGAGTGCATTCTTCGTTCTGTTTCGATAATACAAATATTTTCTCGATATGCTTTCTTTTATTGACTGAAGCTATTGACTTTTCCACGGCTATCATTTCCTACACGATAGTTATCAGAACTATGCGCGGAGGAAGGAGCGCACATAGGATTCACACGATTATCATCGAGGCAATTCGCAATAACAAATGTAATAGTTTTAGAATTTCACGATTGGGTATATATCAAAGTGAAATCTTACAGGATAATAAATGTTTTATAAGTGCCGTAAACTTCACCGTAAAGAAGTAAATTGTTAATCCGCAATCGGCGGACTCCGCGGAGTCCGCCGTGTTTTAAGAGGTGCTTAATTACGAAATCTCGACGAGAGCCCGACTGACGAGTGGTAGCGCCGGCCGCAACGAGTACGCTGCGTGGCCATGCGGAAAGGCGAAGCCGACGATGTTCTTTTCCCTGGACGACGACGGGGCTTGGCTACCTCCGGTTACACCGTCATTATTACGATAGCGGAGACCTTATCTCGTTGCGGGTTCACCGGTAGCCGTCTCTTGCGCGCCCGCACGTTCCGCGCGCGCTTGTGTTGCAAAACCCGGAGGTATACTCATAATTCGACGATCTTATCTCTCTCCCGGCGATATTAATTAATTTGATGGTTACGTGTCAAAATACCGGGAAGGTATCGACGGCCTTGAAAAGCGGGAACGAAGGCGCCAAGCGCTTCTGACGTAATCTCGTTTTCGCGGCGGCTTTGCGTAATCCTCTATCGGCCGCCTTCGTCTTGTCGAGGGACGGAGCAAGTGTTCAAAAAAGAAAAAGTAAAACACAAGACACAGCTTTCTCCCGAGTGCGAAACGCCGAAAAGAGACATGTGAAATCTAATGGTCCCGAGCGTGCGCACGCTTCGGATCCTACGCGATTGTGCCCACGTGCCATGCTTTAAGTACACTCGATTATTCGCTCTTACGAAAAACGGGGGAATTACTTGCCGCAACACTGCGCGTCTTTGTAGAATTGCTCCAGTTCTCAACGGAGAACGAAATACGAACTTCTACATTTATACGTCTTAATTGCCCCAGCTATTGTCTTCTATCAATATTTAAATAGCAATAATTGAAATCTGAGCAAGAGAGGTAGATTTATATCTGGAACGTTTTAAGATATTGTATATATATATATATATATATACACGTGTCTTAATTTCAAAGTTATATTATCAGTATATTACTCGTAGAACGTTTCAAATATTTAAAAGAATATCACGGTAAATGTGCGGATATTGCGAAGAAGATCCGTGCTCTGAGAATATTTTGAGTATGCGCGTGTGTCAGTAGTTACATATTAATGTAGAATTGTAGATAAAAATATTCTTAAAGATATTCTCCAGATAGCCCGGTGCGCTTACGTGAGATACCTCAGGGATATCACGATTTCCCAGCGAGATATCTTGACGAAATCCCGCAGATTTCCTCTGGCTGTGCGGGGAAGCCAAAATTGTGCGACGTTGAAGCTTCTTCTCGCGCAAACTTTTGCAGAGAGGCTTTTCTTTGCAACTTTCTAACTTTGTAATTGAAATAAAATACACCACATGATGTATTTCTTATATGTGTACCAGGATATAAAATAAAACGGATTTTAGTAAATTCCTGTTGTTATGATTTATTATGGCCGACTAACGGGCCCTCATTTTTCCCGACTTTCTCGATCACACGGAATTAGTATTTACGGTAATCAATATACTTCGGATAACTTTCACGCTGACACCGTGCGTACATACAAGCCCACTTGGCAAGTAATCGCTAAATGAATTTACTTCCAGGAAAGCGATAATATACGATTTTATTTTCTTTCTCACGTGTAAATTCGAAACCTCGCTTATCTGCCGATAAATGTTTGTCGCGCTGATAATAATGAAAGTAATACGTCGTCGTGTCGGCGCACGTTTGCGAAACGTATATACCGTCGACGATCAAGCCTTCGACTGGCCCGATAGTCCAGTTTCTCGACCGCTCGCGCTCGCGGAAGGTACTTGCATGTACACACGATACCACGAGAACTCTCGAGCAATCTCTCGACAAAATTGCATCATGCCTTAAACAACTTTCAATTGCGTAAATTAATACGCGATCTGCCATCTGCCTAATTATCTGAAGTACCGAAAGGTACAGGCGTGGAAAAGCCTGCGGTCGACAGACGCGCGCGCGCTCGCTTACGAAATACGCAAAAGCGTGCAATACGCGCGCGCGCGCGGGACGAAGATTGAAGCGCATTCTCATGCGAGGAGTTACAATTGTGACGACATGTCGCCTCTCTCTCTCTCTCTACTCGCGCCGAGATGATTTCAGAAATTACGTACTATTGTCGGTTTCCTGCAATTTCGTCAGCGTGAAAGCGTTATTAGCAATTCGAGGAATCGATCCGATCACGCTGGCCAATAAGTCGGGAATTTTTTCCGTTTTCCTCGATTCGCTGCGTTTGTTTTCTTTCCTTTCTCTCTCTCTCTCTCTCTCGCTTTTCTCTCCCCTCGTCGACGATCTCGATGCCGTGCGGTAAAACTCTCGTTCGCATCGAAAGCCTATCGAGTGTCTCTCCGCTCGAGAGCTACGTCGATGGGAGCGAATCTCCGAATATTCAGATAACAACGATAAAGGACGAACGATCCCGAACATAACAGGCTTCTCGATGCGTTATCCACAAGGAGGATCCCGTGCCCTCTTCCATGATGCCCCTTCCCTGCGAAGGATCTCGGCGACGAAATAAACGAGATACGCGCGGCACGAGTCAATGACTCACTTTTCCCCCGTCCGAGGGAAAAATAGCCTGAGCCACGAAGCCATGACGACTTGACTTTTTGCCAAACGACCCTGTCTCCCCGCGACACGCCGTCCGTTTGGATAAAATTTCCGAGAGCGCTTTCTCCTCCGCCGCTAAAAACCTTTGCGGATTATTCTCCTCGCGCTCGATTGGCCGAGCGCAGCGAGCGGCTCCGAATTACTATGCAAGAGACTCCGGAGCTGTTTGCGCCGCGCCGCGCCGCGCCGTCCGATTTCTTTAGTCTTGTAAACAAAGAAAGAATAATCAACACACGTAGCATGAATCATTCGAGGAAAGTGATACAAATTTCGCTCGTTCCAGACAAATTAAGCTGTGTCTCTCTCTCTCTCTCACGAGGTATTAAATTGTACTTAACCAAGATGAACGTTTGATGACAAAGATTTAGCATTTTTATTACCTGTCGCGTCGCACAATCGCGATATAGATAGGGCCTTGAATACGTTTTACGAATTTTATTGTCATATAACAGATTAAATTTTGAAGTTCATTAGCGTTGCTTCGGTTTCGCCTAAAAACGATCTTGCTGACACAGCTGTCGATTTTGTTAAGAGATCATCTTGCTCGAGTGACTTTTACGGTTGCGGGTCCGATTACGAAATACCCGGTAGCAGCGAGGTAAGTAGCGACAAAAAGAAAAGGGGAAAAAAGTGAGAAAGTAACGCGATCGTATACTCGCGCCTGCGATATCACGATTTTCATGCGAGATTTACTGAGCCTCGCGACCTAACGAGAAGCGAATAACGGCCTTCTCTTTAGCGATCTCGTTGGAGGATCGGCGATACACGGAGAAACGATATCCCGACTGGAGCGCGAAGCACATGTGGGGTCTTATTCGCGCGAGAATTCGTCGACGGATCGCGATCGTGAGACGCTCTCGAACGCGGAAGTTCTATCTGATCGACGAAGAACAACGCTAGAAAGATCAGGTTCAGGGCTGCTGCAGCCGGAACTTCTCACAAACTATTAAATTTACGCAAATCACTAAAATCGACAAACCCTTTCTATAAAATGTACGACGATGAAAATATACTAAATGCGCATTAAAAAGTGTTTTGAAAATTACCTAGTCTTCATCACTCGTTCGAGTCTTCGAATCTAAATCGCTAATCGTGTATTTAGTCTATCGTCTTCGTGAACTCGTGTTTCTGAGTCGATTCGACTACCGGGATAACGATCGGAACGAGGCGCCCCCGGATTCCCCGTGGATTTACGAGCCTCTTACGTATGTCGATCCGTGCACCAGATGCAAACTAGCGGTGCTTCGATACATAAACGCCGCACTCGCCGATGCCCTGCTTGTCTTAAATGCGAATTGCGGTTCCCCATCATGCGGATCTGTGAGCAATCGTCTACTATTATCTAGACGATGCCGAGTTATCGAATTTTTGCGTCTACCGCTCGCAGCTGTATACACTGTTTAATCGCCTGTGCCGACGAGCGACCGGGGCACCGTTGCTCAGTAAACGGATGTAAGAATCTTCCGTCTGACATAGAACGCCGCGTTTCACGGAATATTCAAACTTGTTCGACATGACGCGTCGATGACTGGCGATGAATTCCCTCGTGATCGCGAATATATTGTAGTGATTATTAAATATTAGTACTGTGCAATTTATTTCTTGTTTATAGCTGGTAAAAATCTTAATTGTTATACATTTTTTAATTAGGTGCAAAATATAATAATAAGAAGTTCCATGTGACAGTTAATAAAGAAAATTTGCTAATGATTGGCAAATAAATAACTTGAAATATAACGTCTTAAAAAGTTAAAGATTAACTTCTTTGAGATAAGTATATCTGAAGGAATTTAAAGAAATATTATCCTGCTTAAGTTGTTAACGTTGAAAATATATATATCGCTATCGTCGTGACGTTATCGTTCAGGAAAAACAGTTTCTCGCACATAAATCCGCTTGTATCAGGAAGATTTGCGTTATCGCACGAAGCAAGTTATCTGATAACTCTCCATCTTACTTGTGCATTTTTGGAAGATCCTGGAAACCTATTTGCTCACCAATCTCTCTCGCAAACAAGGATCCCTGGCCTTTATGTATCACTTTCGAAAATACATTATACGTCTCAATCATGGGATATCGCCTATGGCGATAACGTCGAGGATCATCACGCCAATCACGATGTCTCCTGTCTCCTGTCTCCTATCTGTTTGCCAATATATCTTTTATTCATAGAGCAGTCATTATTATCCTAACACCTCAGATAGGAACTCCTCATTATCTTACACCTTTTTTATCGTATCCTCCAGCCTTAGCTATCTCGTTAGATTTCTAACGCTAAAACAACGTAACCTGATCTATCTGTATTATTTATCATAATTATTTTTATTATCCGTTATTTAATTTTAAATCTCCATTCTTCCGTTTCGCACATTTATTTCGTTAGATTCATTAACGCTTTTTGCGCGGTATCACCGTTATTCTTTAAGGAATCTCTACTCAGATATCTCTATGGAGAATTCAAGCGAGATAATTACTCACTTCCTCTCTCTTTTAATAATAAATCGATTCCTCTTTAGTTCCAGCTTTCTTCCTTCGCGTTCTGCGGTATCGTCGGCATCTCGTACCGTGAGAACTCGACTACGTCACTCCACGTTGAGGTCCCGCGACCTTAAGGCCGACCTCCGCGATGAAGAACCCCTCATAGCTGCCGCCTCTGTCTTGGTTCCGTCTCTCGTATTCGGATAAACTTTCCGGTATCCTACGACAGGCATTCTCATTCGCGAATACCCTCGAAGATTGTGCCTTCGGTCGGTTCCTACGTGAATCGCGTTATCTCAGAAGCGAGATTTCCGATCGGCGGCAAAAATATACACGCGTTATCTCGTTACTTTTTATTACTAGCTACGTTCAAGAGGATAAGTTTCCACGAACGGACTTCTGGTATCTCGGCTCAATAAGGACTTATCTTGGGCGAGCGAGTATCGATTTTCATTCAAATGGTATCGATACCGATCTAAGGGCAACGTTGCTCGCGCGATTGCGGACGCGACGATAGCCGATATATTTCGCTCGCCCGCGGAGGCGCGACGTCGTGAAAACGCGTAGCCAGAAAAGCCGCTGTCAACACGGCCGCTCGTACGCTTATTCCGACATACTTTGTGGCCGTTCCGTTGATCGTGTTCGCGGGAATGTTGGTAACGCAACATTTGACATTTCTCGAATGCGCATGGAAAGCGACATGTATTTATTTCATCGCGCGCGAAGCGCGCGAGAATCGCGCGGCGCGTTTTTATTCCTCGCGTGTCGTTCGTTACGCAGGTAGGTACTTCCCGCAATCGAAGCTGATTAAAAATTGTAATTCTCGCGGAAGGTTTCTCGGGGAGTCGAGCCGAGAAGCGACACCGATGTAAGCGACAGATAAGCAGAGCCGAGCACGGGCGCGCGTTATTATGTTCACGTGTAAATCAGTCGACGTTTCTTCTTCGCCCGGAAACGAGCGAGTACGCGGACGAATCGCGGGCGCACATCGCGCTTTGTTAATTTTATCTGCGCGACACGGATTGGGATTTTGTCACTAATTCCTTTGAGCGTGCTAATAATTCTTGGCTCGAACAAATACTTTCTGGTCGATTCTGATGAGAATGAAATGTAGAGTAGCGGAAGAAGCGATTCGCAAACTGATAGCATGACTAAGAAATTATGTTTCTTACGGAATAGAGCTACAGAAGAAGGAAATGACGTCGGAAACTTATCTGCAGCGCTTATCGGTGAATGTTTGTACGCATTCGTCAAAGATTAGTCATTATTGATACGATGCAAAATTGTTAACAGCGGGATTATTAACGCGAAGTGCTAAATTCTTATCCAAATTAGAGTAACTGATGCTCGATAGATACTTTATTTTAAACAAACACGTAATAAATATGATAATATCTAATTAGCACGCGCAATATGCGTGATTTTAAACGGATTATATAACGATAAATTCGTTACAAACAGGGCAATATTTTGAGTGATTAATGATGCACGTCACGGCACCTATTATTAAGCAAATCGATACTGGAATTCAACCTCGATGAGTCGTATTCGAAATTAGCGAAATGTCAAACGGTCAAATCGGTTATTCTCGGCACTGACTCGGGGCGGAGGTAAACCACGTGTGGTAGATGGAGAGCTACGGACAAGACGGGCCATCGAGAGGAATTTCTCTCCCTCGAGAGAGCGAGAAAGAGAAAGAGAAGAAAGAAAAAGGAGAGAGAGAAAGAAAGAAAGAAAGAG
This sequence comes from Temnothorax curvispinosus, assembly GCF_003070985.1. NCBI lineage: Eukaryota > Metazoa > Arthropoda > Insecta > Hymenoptera > Formicidae > Temnothorax > Temnothorax curvispinosus. The sequence continues at coordinate 1,907,224 of NW_020211278.1, read as the reverse complement.
AAGTGTGTACGAAAGATCGAAGACAAATATCATCGGGGAGATGAAAGCGCATAGCCGATGGAACGTGGAATGTTAAAAAAAGACACAATGACACGCGAGAGTTGCAGGACGCCGCGCGATAAGAAGACGGAAGAGGATTCGCGCGTGAGATCCACGGGACAATCCGGGTCCCGCAGGTTCGAGTTGCAAACGAGCGAGCAAGCGAGCGAGCGAGCGAACACCGTAAACTGTCACGATGACAAACGAAGGCCGACATGTGCTTGAGAGCCGCGCCAGTGCCAGCGCGGTTCTAAGTGCGGTAATAGCGCACTCGCGGCGAGTAACGACAGATGCTAGCCGAGGCGAGCTCCGCGGAGAGCCGTGGCAGGCCTCCTTCGGATGATCCCGCGGCAGTTCCTGTATTGTTCCCTCGCTCTCTCGCGTTGTCGATCCGCCGCAACTGCGCGCGCGGGCGCCAGCGGTTTTCTTCGCTTTTCTCTTCGTCTTCGTCTTCTAATGTCCGAGATGGTGCGCGCAGCGCGGTGAGAGATCATTGGCACGGAGAAAACAAAGGGTATAATGGTCGAAGGATACAATGGTCCATTGTTGCCGTCCGTGCTATTTGTCGAATGAAGTTAATAATTGGCGAGTAAAGGGGAGGAGTGACAGGGATCATTTCCTGATCCGATTTTTTTGCTCTTGGCGGTCAAGTATCGCCAGCTGTGCAATGTGTTCCATGAACATCAATTATAATACATTTGATGAATATATTATTTATAGCAATATCTTGACCGCAATATCTTGATCATAAAACCGGAATTAATCATAAAAATTATAAAAGGACAATCGAGAAACCTTCCGCAGAAAGTCTTATTAATTATTAACCATAAATGTTTTTTCTTTTTAATAATCTCGCAAATTTATCGGTTGGACGTGAAATTTTATTTTGAGAGTTACGCAAGAGTTACGCGTTCGAGCTCTTCGGTTCCGCGGAACGGTTTTAATCGGAAACTGACGACGACGACGGGGCATTATCCGCAGGCGCTGGAATAGAAACTATAGAAAGGCGTTGGCAGAAATTCTACCGTAATCAATTTTCACTTGGCGTGCCTGTCACAATGAGTTCGCGCGGACAATCGAATTTTCTCTTATCCTCGTTTCTTTGGAGCGCATCCATTCGTCGGCTCCAGACCGGCGCACCGATGCGCTGCGCGCCGATGATACTTTGGCAGTCGATCGAAGATTAAACGGTGCATCGATGTGGTCTATTTAACGCGGAATCGACGGCCGCGAGAATCCCACGGTTACGATCGTTCCGTTTGAACTATACTTTGAAAATTATTCCCTTCGCATTCATTTTTTTTCCTCATTGTGAAAATTACACGCGAGATATAATCAAAAATCTGGATCGCGTGGCTTTATCTATGCGCATATTAATAGCGAGTTATGATCGTTGAATGATTATTGACTATTCTTTGCGTAGAATATTCTGTAGAAATATAAAATGGATTTCTAGTTACTGCAAATTCAAGAAAAAATTATGTACATACATCACTCTATCTAACAATTACAGATATACATTTTTCGAGGTGCAAATCTGCCTTTTCACACAAGTTACGATCCGAGGAAATCTTGATATCAAAATAAATTTTAAATATTGTGAAGTAAACCTTTTCTCGCAGCGATAACTTTCTCGATGTATCTGATATCAATTAATTCAATTAATAGGGGATTAATTAATTTTATTGCCAGTACCCGTAATTCGGGCTGACATCTCGCAGTCATGGATTTGAATTTTAATTAACCGCACTTCCTACAACGCGTCTTACACAAATTTCCATACCTGTTCTACGGGTGATAGTTTATCTAAATAGCAAGCAGTCACGAATGTACTAATGGCCGCGTGTAACAACTTCGTTCGTATTATCGTTGGTATATACTTCGCCTAGAAAAGAGCCCCGGATAATATAATCGTCGCCCTTTGTAACGACTTGAAACACGGTTGAAGGCCTTTTAGGGTGAACGTAATCAACGGAATTTGGCCCGGGTTTACCTTGGCCACAGGTAAACCACCGGTCGAGTACGCCGCAATGAAACCCGCGCGTTTTGCTGGCCGGCCTGGTGCCTTTGTCCGTCACCGGGCGAAGTTGGTAGCGCTAACGATGGTTGTTGACGCGGATTAATAAGGCCCGTTTGTCGCGGACACGATGCGACGCGATCGATAGCCAACGTCCGGTCCGATCCGGTGCCATGCCACATTCCGGTCGAAGGTCGCGCGCATATCTCGTTACGCGCATTGCACGTCTCCGCGACGCGACGTGCGCCGCGACTGTCATACGCAGCGTGCGTGCGTGCATGCGTGCGCTCTCGCGACGCACGTTAACGCGCGATGGCAAAGGTCCTTCTCGAAACCTTGTAATAGTTGCATCGGATTGCCGCGACGACGTTCCGCAATCACCGGCGGAATTCGCGTTCGCAAAAGCGATTAATGTCGCGTATGGAAACCGGTCTCTCCGCGCTGGTTTCGAATCGGGCCTGCGCCTGCGATCGCGAAGCCGCGCCGCGCGCGATGTTCCATCATTCGCGGGATTGCGCGTATCAGCGGCTCGGAACAGGTTAATGTTATTCTTGAACTTGAAGAATAAAAGCTAATAATTTATCTGCCCAAGATGTGAGATTATTTTAACAGCTTGTCAAGTAGCTCCGCGTGTAATAAAATCGATAAATATGTAGATAATGAAGTATGTAGATCCGCGGAAACAGGTGATAAAAGCGCGCGAGGTGTCGGGAGAGCATGACACCGTCAACCGGAAAGATACTATCGCGCTGGTCGTTAGTGGATTCCACTAACTTTGATCGATCGACCGTTCGAAGAAGAGGCCTTTAAACCTCTTTAACGCGGCGCGGTTAAGAAATCAATCGTTCACGGATGATTCAGGTGTTGTGCACTTTCGAACGATGCCTGCACGCGACCGCGGCCTGTTCTGTAATTCGCTATTAAATGCTAGGTATCGCGAGACAGTAAATATTCGTGTGCGGAATGTGTGCCGGTGATGTGGTCGACGATGGGTGATATCGATAGTTATTGGCCCGAGGCGTCGGGGACGTCTGAAAACATTTAGCCGCTTGTGGAATAATGTCGTAATACAATCTCCGTATAGTGACTGGAAACCGAGTTATTAACCTTGGAATAAAGCTTTCGACGCACGCCTCGCATGAAACTTGCTGTAATACCGATCGGATTTTATCTTTCAGAAAAACGTATTTCAAATAAGATTTCACGGTAATTCTAGTAGAGTGCCTTTTCAGAGACTTCTCAGAGATTTAACCAATTAAATGAAATAAAATAGATTAAGCAAAGTAAATGAGAATGCGCAATACAGCGCACTTCGATCAAGCGCAAGCAATGACGAGGATGACGAATGGCTTATAAATCATCCGGGGTTGAACGGTCAGAAATCGGATTAAGTCCGCGGTGCGTGTCGTAACGGAATCTGGATCTGTCAAACAAATCGGCGCGGGCGGTCGTGTCCGGTGAAAGTGTTAGAAATCCACCTTCGGTTCCAAACGCGGCCCGCGTTGGACTACTTCGTCGGCTGCGCGTGTGTTGCCCGCGACCGCCGAAAGTGACCTTACTTTCGTGCGTACTTTCGTACTTTTTGTTTCGTTGGAACGCAACGAAAGTCGTCGCGCCGGTTTTTTGCCCGGGGCCGGTTAATTGATTCTTTTCGCGATCGTCGATAACGTGGCTTATATAACCTAGCAAGTTCAGTGTAACGCCGGTAGTAAAGTTTGCAGACTTTTCGTATGAATAGCAAACTCACGATTTGTCTATCTAGTGAAAATAAAATTGTAAGTAATAATTAGATAAATAAAATTTATAGAAAACGGACAATGTGAACAAAATTTCTTCTCTGTTCAAAATAATTGCACAATAATTTATATATCGTTCTATATATATGTATATATTGTATATATCGAAGGTATAATAGTATGCGATACTGCAACACGGCAGTCTATAATACGTTCGCCTTTTTTCATTCGGTTGATTTGTCATTTGTTAAAGTTAAATACAGCGAGTATAAAATGCATATAAGGAGCAATGCGTCTTCAACGACAAAAAGGCTAATTCGATACAGACCTGTTTAGGACACAATGGCACGCTCAATATTGGGTTATTAAATCTGAAGACACCCGGTGGATCATAGTTCATTCAATTAGGCAATCATCAGTGTCATAACTATGGTATACGGATGTGCATATTGACCCATTTAGCCGCGTTACATATGGTCAATGCATGATACACGCTGCTGCATGCTATACGCCAATTATTGAAATAGATACGGAAGAGGGTTTTATATAAAGTGCAATAAATTGAAATGGTATTTAATGACCGGAAGACAATTTAAACTTTTCTTTTTATACATTTTAACCGTTTTGTTGTGCATTTAATTTCATCTTCTCCGCCATTAGAAAAAAACGAAATGGAAAACCGATTAAGAAATCGTTATAACTTAATATTTTCTCGATGATATGAATGGCCCGAAGTTTTTACAAAAGGTTTATCAATTCTCGTTTGAAAGAAAACGAGAGAATAGAAAGTGATTTAAATATAACATGCAAAAGTACTTTACAGATGCCTTTGCAATATTCGCGACGCGAATAACTTTCTTCTCTCTTTAATAATAACATAAATGCATGAGATTTTGTGTATATCACTGTTTCACGTAGATTTGAATCTTCACGTCTACTTAAGATGAATTCTCTTGATAGGAAATATATCACGGAAATATATTACTACATACATCTTATTTCTGCATAGCGAACCCGAGAATCAATGCGTCTCTTTCGAAACAGGAATTATCGAGAGAACTTTCGATGAAAGGCAAACCTGATGCGATGAAACCATTATTTCATTAAGCGCTACCGCTGCCATTAACCGTGCGCTTATTGTCGATGGGAAGAAACGGCGTAGCATTAGAACATCGGATCGGATCGTATTGCATCGCACAATTCCCGGCGCGAAATGATCGAGCGATTGTTGATAACCACACGATACCATCTCCGTTGTCGGCAGTAATCATCGGTGGAAAAGATATGGAAGAAGCACGAAGACTCGAAGAGAAGTATCCGTTCTGAGACAGCGGATAGCAATTAATTTCTTTTTTAATATTCATATGCCGCTCTTGAAAACGTTCTCGAGACTTTCTATGTGACAACGGCACGTCCCGTATTGCTTGCATATTAAGCGAGTAAGAGGCGCCATTGATTGCCATCGCGACATGTTCGTCCGCGATGCGAATTTTTCAGAGAATTGAAATCGCGGAGATTTACTGCTGAAATAGCGTCTCCGGTATTTTATGTCGACAGATACGAACTCAGTAAGTGACTTTTTCAAACTGTGAACGCGGCGTTAAAGTTTCGATATGGAAAGACAGTATCAGCGATACTCGATCTTTTTTATACGAAAACAATGTCTAAGTTTAGCCCGATGTTATGCATATGATATCATGAAAAGTAAAAGAAAAGTGTAATAAGATAAATATGTAATATAATGATGTAATAAGATAAATGCTAAATAGACCATTATTTTTTAATTATATGCTTTCCCGTTCATCCTTAAAAATACGCGGAGATTAATTTTGTATTCGCAAATTGGAATAAAATGTATTATAAAGTGTTCAAATTATGCACATTGTAAAATTTATTCTTTCAGGGTTTTCTAACGTTTCTGGTTTTGAGTGACCGGAGGAAAAATAATAGTTTACATTCGCATTTATAATTAGATTTTATAAGGTTCGGTTTTAAACAAATATGAAGGCATTGAAGATATCTTCTCCAGAAATACAGTCAGAGAAGTATATTCGTCGTGGCATAACGGTACGGATGTGCTCAAAATTAGAAGTCACATGTTTTCGCTTCTGTCTGAAATCTATATGCGGAACTATACGCGCGGTCGCAAAATCGCAATAGCCAGCACGATTTCTTAACTGTCACGCATATGATTGAGTACTTTAATGATTATTGGGACATACGCGCCGACCATATTACTCCCAAAAGGACCAAGAAATCCATTTCGCTCACGTCAATGTCACGCGCTTCGTCGTCCGAAGCCGAATCCGAAATTTCATCCAGATCCCATAAGCCCGCGCCAGATTGCAGAAACTCGGGAATGGGATTATGCCGATTGTGCTGGCCACAATCGAATCGCAATAGGATTACGAGCGCGAGGCGCAATGGGCGACGGCTCCAAAATTCGAACGGTCCGACTTCGAAACTTGCGAGCGTACGACGTCGTCTCGCGTCTCCGCAATTCGCATAATCGGCGAATGGGATTAAACACCAGACAAGGACAAAGATAGAGAAAGAGACAGAGAGGCGATGATGGGTTTTCCTACGGACGACGGACGGTAGGGATTTCGCAGCGTTTCCTTTTACGGCTGATTTGTACACGGCCTTAAACGTACATACGCGATGCAATTTCGTTTTGTTGCAACTTTGCGACGGCGATTAGGAAAGAGAGGAAACCTCCACGCCCATTCGCCGCACGCTCAAGGTGCGTCGCGTTCTTGCAATCGCATAACACTCGAGGACTTCGTACGGAACGTGGTTTCGATGCCTCGCTTTATGCGATCATTAAATCTTCACGTGACAAATATCGCGATACCACAATTGCAGCTGTACAAGTACGAAGAGTTCCCGAGAATTTGAAATATATAGAATGGCATACCGAGAAAAATATAGAAAGAAACGTCATGAACATTTGCACATTTTAATTTAGACCGAGAAAGATTTAGACTTCCGCATAGCATTTAAAAAATTTCATTATTGATTGTTGCTTCTAGGATATTTTTCAGTAAGAAGACTAATGCTCATTCCAATCTAAAAAATTATCCGTTTCGAATCCTGTACCTAATACTTTTTCATTGAGAATTTTATTATTGCAGAGAAAAAAGATACATGAGAGTAAAGAATTCTAAAGGAATTTTTATTTTAAATGCGTCAAATACCATTGCTGTGGCAATTGAAATATTTACTGTCGATTCTTCTCGGAAAAGTTGCTATATTAATATGCGGTATTAGTCAATGACATAGCAGCCATAATGACTCGACATACGATATCATTATAGTAGCAAACGTGATATATCTCCGCATAAAATAAACCTCATGGCATTTAGATAATCGCATGAGAACGAATCGAATTTAGGCATTATAAATTTAGATTTTAACCTCTGCACGGTTGATTACACTCTGTTAGATTTGTCATCCCGATCAATGTCCTCTACCGTCCAAAATTGCTCATGCCGAATGATTCGGCTGAATCGACGAAAACATGCTCGTCGAGTAAGCGTGACTAAGAAAGGAAACGGCATAGGAACTTGGTCGGAAAGGTACGTGGAGAGAAAAGATGAGACCGAGCGAAAACTAAAAATAGTAACAACGACAACGTCGAAGTCTTCGGGAGCTCGAATCGGTAAGACAGGCGCACGAAAGGGAAGGGAAATAAAGAAGAAAAGACGTGTTGTTTATTACGCTCTGGAAAAACTATTCCTGAAAACAAAAGGTAATCTGCAACGCACTAAATATTAAATTACGGGTAAAAACAAAAACGAGTAATATTTATAAACGTACGGTAAAGATAAAAGGCGATATCGATATCGCAAGAATTGATATTAATAATTAGGTCAGATTACGATTTAACGTCATTTCAAAAATTGAAAGAGATTAAAAAAAGCACGAGCGCGAGGAGACGAGAAAATCCCTCGTTAACGTGAAAGAAGAAAGGGGAGACGTAAAAGTGAATAATAGCGGCGTGAAGTGACAAGAAGCGAAGAATATGAGAAGTGGAACCGTTGCCGCTGCGGCTGCCTGCTGCCGCATTGTAAGTGGCAATCGTTATCGCTTTCAGCATTTGCGTATGGCAACGATCGTGCGGTAGAGTTACATGATTTAAGATTGTTAACCTCTGAACGAGGGAACAATCTTCGCAGCCGACATCACGCACCGACAGTTAGTTTTGCGAACAAGTCGCTATTATTGTCATCGCACACGCGGTCCGCCCTGTCACCTTACGTAATCCGCTATTATTGCGAAGACACCTTACGTAAAATCCACGACGGCGTAGGGTACGTAAGTACCTTTCATCTCGGCATATATCTATTCTATACGGAACTCAAATACTTTCGTCGAACGACGAAGTCTGTCGTGACTTTTACCAAGTTTTAAGGATAAAGCGGATGTTGCTCGACGTTATCGAAAGTGTGCTAGTCTTATCGCGGCCAAGTTCACGCGTCGTGTTCTTCGCCCGAAAATAATAAGATAAAAGATAATTCCGTCGAAATAAGTTTTGACGAGCTGAAAAATTCGTTCAGTAAAACGCCACGTTTCCAAGCTTAACGGTTAAGCGTGTTTGACTACGCAGGATTAATAAGCAGTTCTAATAGAAATTATGACAAACCGCGGAACGCTAATCTCACAATCAGTCTCTCTCCGATTCAATCAAACGTTAAACGCAAAAACGTGACTTTACTGTCGCGGGAACCGCAGTTCTTCGCAGTCTGCCTTTTACGAAGGCTGCAGTTAACCAGCTTTTTACCCCGCCGCGCCGCGTCAATTGTACTGTCAAATCGCGTGTCATTGTAATTTCCGCGTCGGGTTTGCACCGTGATGAATTATGCAGGTGGGAGCAACGCGGAGCGCGATAATTCGCCGCCGAGAATGAAGACGTGCGAAAGACACGCGGCGCTTAACATCTCGCCGAGGGAAAATGTCAGCGGAGTCTCGGCGTCATCGATTCGTGGATGGAAAATCGGAGCGACACGGATTGCTACTGTGGCTAAGAGAGGCCGCTCTTTCGCGAATACCCGTTTCGCGTAGAGGGAAGTTCTGCTCTCGCGGTCTCCTCGCGTGAGAGTGCTCGGCAACTCGACAATCCTCCCCGACGAGTTTGGAATCTTAAAAGCACCCATACAGCCGCGCATGCGACCGGCCGGTCGCCTCGGTGCGTATGTATGAAAGATTTCGCGAAAATAACACGTTGCGTCAGTAATCGCAATCTCGGCCTAATGTACACAAGAGAGCCGCACATCACGGCTGCCACCGAAGTTCAGACTGCTATTTCAACGAGGCGCGTATACTAGCCGCGGAAGGCACCGAATGATTGGCAATTAATAGTAATACGGCGGTGCGGTGCACGGTGATGCTAAGCGATTATATACCGTAATCGGCGCACAGAAGCAAATAAAACACAATATAATACCGGTGATTAGTAACCGATGCGGACCTTATCGGGAATAGTTACGGGAGGGATATGCGCGATTGGTTAAATATCCGTAACTATTTAATCCACAATTCCTGATATTCTAGCGATTCAGAATCATGTTTTGTGTTAAATTGCGCATTTCCCTCGATTAGGTAAAGTACTAATAAAGTAAGTATGCGCGGAACACATAATTGTTACTCGTATCACTTCGCGAACGAAAGAAAAGTGGCATTGAAATCACGCTCTACTAACAGCTGACAATTCAATTATACTGATAACGAGACTTAATAAAGTATAATGATACGTACGCTACGCGAAACAACCGCAATTAGAATCGACGAAGTGTTAAGTCCGACGAACAAGCGCGACGAGTCTATTCCGTTTGCGATAAATTAAGGAGCGTTTCACTCGGATACCGAGGCAAATCTCGTGCCTCTGTCGTGATGCGCGGTTCTTAAGGACAATTTATCCCATCGGTATTGCACAATCGACAATAGAGAGAAAGCGGCAAGGCGGATCCGGCCCGTTTGACGGCGTGTCTCACCGTGCTGCTTCATAGGATGGCTCTCGTATACGGCTGGTACGGCCACTTCGGTCGCTCGGACTCGCCTCGAACGCCTCGCCGTAACGGCGACGCTGGACGCGACTTAAGAGAAAAAAAAATAAAGAAAAAGAAAAAGAGAGAAAGAGAGAAGAAAAGGGAAGGGAAAAAGCCATCGGACGAACCGTGCGCGCCAATGTCGGTTGCAGCCGGTTTCGATTCTATTCCCGTCCTTCGCGGACGAAACACGCGAGAGGCGGACACGCTCGTCACGTATGTACGACGCGCGATGCAACATGCGCGCGTACGCACACGCACGAACGAGCACGGGGCACGCACTAAGGCCAAGCAGTGCGAATAAGGCGGTGCGCGGCGCGTTGCCGCGCTCGACCTCGACCGAATCGGGAAAGACCGCGTGTGTGGAGGAGACACGGAATATTTCGGGGACAGAGCTTTGACCGCCTGGAGATCTTCACCTGCCTGATGACGATTTAATTACAGCACCTAGTCACTAATGTAACAGAAAATTGAAACGATTAGTAATATCGCACACGTGTCTTTCGTTTGCGCGTAAATATTCTAGTATCGATTGGCTAAAGTTAATTAATGTTAATACCATTAACGAGATACTCATTAAGTTAAAGCGTAATTCGGGAGACACGTAATCTCTAACGGTATATGCATTTCCAGACGATTTGCTGCAAATGGTAAGTTATTGCATCCATAAATGTGACTTCGACGTAGCACCGACTGATGAGCTACCGTTTTGAAAATTACGTTGCATTACCAACATCGTTACTTCATATCGCTCGCTGTTGCCTACGCGTTACGTCACGATCGATTATTGAAGTTGTAATGTCTCTTCTCGGGAATTACAATTTCATTATACTCGACAGTCTCCCCGGGGGACGCGGGTTCACGTAGAAAGTCATTCCACCGGTTTGACCGTAAGGATAAACGACTCACTTGCCGCTTTATATCGTTGTACGCACACGCACTTACACGCGGCCATACGCGCGCGCGCGCGCGGAATGTCATGCCGCGCGAAACTGGCCCGACGACGAATCGGAAATATTATTCTTAGACCATCCGCCATCGTCGCTGCTCTATAATAATCGGTCTACCGTGATATCAATTTGTTGATTTAGTCATCTGTGAAGTTAATGCGTCCATCGTGGACGCATTAAAACAATACTCGACAATTTTCTTCCGTTTCTTTCTTCAACGTATTTTACATGAATCGATAAGCGGTTTCGCCGAACCCGAAACGCGACGTTCGTCGTTTAGAACACGTTCATCGATACAGTTCAGACGTCGTTGCTGTTTCTTCTCTCATATGTATGTACATCTGACCGTAACTGTGACTGGCAAGAAATTATCGATTTGCAACATCATCCGACTATCAATACAAATCAATCAAAATTCCTTCTTTTGACATGAACTTTGACAATTTAATATCCACTATTATACTTGTCAAAATGTACGTTACTTATAATCGGCTAATCGGAATGCAAACCTCGCGGTGTCTGTCAAGCGAAAAGTGCTCGTTGAAGAGAGCCACTTGACGATGTTGATTTATTATTAGACAATAAGTAGCGTCCAGCAATTTGTCGACGGCGGCGAATCGCGGTTCATATAGGAATCACGTATCGCAAACCACATACCGCGATTTAACAACAATATCATTCGTCTTATTCAACGTGCGACAGTATTATGAGGAGCACGTATTCCTTGCTTTCGCGCTAACGACCAGAAACAGCAACGGCAATAGCAGCCGTCGACGGATGTGCTATTAAAGATATGAATGACCGTTCCCGGTTTTCTCCATCTCCCTTACCTTGACGAAAACAATATCACGGCCGCGCCGCAATATATGAGTGCGCGCGCGTATATGACACGGAGATTTCGTGTAATTTAATTTCCTGCTCGGTTGCCTGCATTGTCCAAACGATTGCGCTTCGGGATGAACTCGGTCAAACGGAAGCCGGTCGTACGAGCACGCGCTTCTAACCGTTAGTGTGTAGAATTATCTCACAATGGGCCTTCCCACGTTTTACTCGGCGATGGGGAGAAAGAGAATGGGAGGGAGAGAGAGAGAGTGAGAGAGGAAAACAGAATCCGCGTATTCGCGGTACATACAAATGAACGGGACCACGACTTGAACCACCATAAAAGGACTCCACCTGTGCGCCGACCTTTTCGTCGAAACTTTGGCCGGGGTTACGATCCCCGACCATTTACATACCGGAGTGTGTCGAAGGGGAAAGCTATTTCTGTATATCACGCGGGTATAACTTGATAAAAGCCGGATGAGACTCGTCGCTTACAGACGCAGGCTATTAAATGGAGCTGAATTGTTTTAACGAAGTGCAAAAGTGATAGAGAGGCGATTTTTTATGTAGATCGAGTTGGAATACAATTTGATGTACGCTCGGTTCCTGACCTATGTCCTATAAAACATGAAAATGTCGAAAGATATAAAAGGATCAATCGATGAAAAGTTATTATTTTTTAATATACAGATTGAATTTAAATCAATACGGACTGGTTTGGACACGTTACGCAGAGTGGTAAAAATAATCCAGTAGAAATTTACAAAGCTCACAAAATTGGCTGCTAGTATTTCGGGCAATCGTGGCCAACGCGATTTGTAAAAGGACGACATTCGCAAACGCTATTTTTGCATTATCTGTGCAAGCACGATGTTTCACAGAAGGCAATTAGCTTCTCTGCGGATGACACGTTTGCATACGAGGATAACGCAATAAAATTGTACGTGGGACGACAAACGTTGCATTACACAACGCACATGATGACCACGTCACGGTCCAGAATACAAATACGATCTTTTTTCGCTGGTAGATTCCATTATTACCGTGGATTATCGTGTCACGCAAACCTATTCCAACTCGATATTTCTTCAACTCTTTCAGTATACCAAAGATTATTAACTCCTCTCTATTATACTTTCTAATAATTATAATATATATAAACTTTTAAAGTCACATGTCACTTTTTCTCTCTTTTAATATATCATTTTATTTCTCGATAAAGCGAAAGTTGAACTCTCAATTTTTGCGTTCAA
>NW_020211278.1:1876128-1894257 GCF_003070985.1 Temnothorax curvispinosus | reverse complement strand
TATATTATCTGGTAATTAATTTTCAGAATTTCTACTAAATATAATTGGCATTCCATAATAATAAGTTACACAATCTAACCCGCGTTAAAGTTTACATTACTATAAACCGACCGCACATAAAAGTTTCTACTTCAAATAACTATGATTCAATCAATATTATCGTTCATACAAATCGTTCGGCCGAGCGAGGGGCACAGGTGCGAGGGGGGCGAGAAAGTGAAAGACAAACGTAACCGCCACGTGGCCGCCGATACATGTATACCGGTCGTCGCCGCCGCTTGCCGATTTGTAGATCGCGGTTAGCGAGGGATGCGGGTGCCCCCTGAGAGACACGCACACGGGGGGGCACACGGTTAAATTTAAATACAACGCTCGTGTATCATTAACGAAATGCATCCGCAGGAGCGGACCGACGAGCGGACGTGTAGGCCGTTACACGTGCGCCGTGCCGATCAGCTGGCCCGCATACGTAGCGGCCCCCCTATGCCCGTGCCCCCTTTCCCCCCTCCCCCCATCCTTACTGCTCCCCACGCGATCAACCGATTTCTCGGCCTGTTTCACGGTATCTCTGTCACCCTCCGTCACCCAACAATGTCGACAGTCGATGTACATATCACGGCGTGTATGTATGGGTCGCACGTACTCTCTCCAAGGTTGCTTTAAAATTCACCCCACCGAGAACGCGCGCGGTCCTCTCTCCCTGTTTCCTCCTCTCAGCCCTTCCGCCGTCATTAGGCGTGCTATTACGGTTGCTCATGATTGCGCTCGGCCGTACGCGCGGGATTTAGCGCGCCGCAAGTACGACTCGTCGCGTTTTTACGCTCGTATTATTTACGGAAGTGCTCTTTTATTGGCGCGTAACGCGTTTCAAGCTACTAACCGAACGCAGCAGCGGCTCTCGATCTTTTGCGTGGTCGAGTGTAAGTTGCGTTTAAAGGTGCGATTTCATTGACGCTAGAAACCAGCGGCAGCGTGAAGAAAATGTAGTGGGGGAAGAAGTTTCGTTGAATTTTGCGGTACGCTAAAAAGTTGAGACGGTCTGAACTTCTTCCCCCCACTACATTTTCTTGACGCTGCCGCTGGTTTCTAGCGTCAATGAAATCGCACCTTAAAACAATTTCACAATTTAGAGTAAAAAGAAAATAATTGCAATCTCCTATCTCAATTTTTATATCAATATATAGAGATGGACGGAAATCACGGAGCGCATCGGAAATCGCGCACGGTCTAAATTGATACGTATTACACAGCGCTACGCATGCCTTATGCAGACATTAACCGCAAGATAATAAAATCTATATTTAGACCGTTATATTGCCGACCTCTTAATTACCGCGCTCGCTCAAGTCGTATATACGTCATTTTACTCGCCATTGCACTGCCCCAGCCGAGCCGCGTGAATTATCGGGGAGACTTTTATCGAGCGGGACCGCGCAAAAATGCCGTTGGCGTGCTCCACGACTCGTGCGGAAAGCGCGCGGCACTTCCGCGATTCTCGTAAATACGGGACACGCGAATGCCCCGCGGGACAACTGTATACCTGGCTAACAAGGCGAGCTGCATGGGAGAACCCGAACGCGATTGTCGACATCACGGTGACGGAGAAACGAAAGAGCGATTCAGCGTCACACTCGCATGCGGGAGCGGCAAAGATACGCCTCGCGTCCGCCGTTGCGTCTCGTTTCTCGGGGCGCACTTACGTCAAACGCACGAAACTTCCGGCGTCGTGTACGTGTGACGATACGAATACGTATGCAGATTTTCTTGAATGGAGTTTCATCGCGACCGCGAGCGCAGACGCCTCATTCTCTCCTCGCTCTCTATCTCCGTCATGACTCGATAAAAACCCGAGGGCGTCTGAAGAGAGAGTACGATGCAAAACGCGAGACGGTAATGTCGATGAGTTTGCCTTTCGATGCCGTAAATACGAGAACATGCGGTTTATACCGCAATCATTGCACCTGCGCTACGAATCTATTTCAGAATATTCCGCACCACTGTCTGTTATATGTAGTAGAAAATTTGCATGTAATATAGCACATTATATTTCAGCGGACTGAATTTTCGACATTATGTAGCTCATCTTTTCGCGCGAACTTTCCGACGGGCAAGAAGGGGATGAAAGAGATAGAGGAGAAAAGGATGAGTGAAGGGGTCGAAGTAACGGCCATCGATAAAAGGGACGAGAAAAGGGCCTCGAAGGCCTGGAAGAGCCGCGCGATGCACATCGCCGTGTTAGATTCATCTACGGAAGCGGGAGGAAGAGGAGGAAAGTCGATAGAGAGTCTCTCGAAGAACGAACGCGAGAAGAGAGAAGCGAGCGCGAAGGGAGAGCGGGTCGGGAAAGGAGAGAAGGATGGAAGACGGCGAGAACGGGCAAGGGACAGAAGAAGAGCGCTCTCTCTCTCTCTCTTTCTCTCTCCTCGAGGGTGGCGGAAACTATGCGATCGATAGTTGAATGCCCTCTAGTTGACATGCGTATCCCCTACCTGCTCTCCTGCACAGCCCGGCCGTGATAACTCTTCCTCCTGCCTTCCGTCCCTTCGCTGCCCCCTCTTTTCCCCCTTGCCGACCTTCCTTCCTTCCTTCCTTCCTTTCTTCGCCCGACCTGCCTTCCTCGCACTCGCGCGAAAAGCGATATCTCGCGCACGCAATTAGAAAGGAAACGGGAGAAAATTCGCGATACGTCGGTGATACGTCGATGAGGTGGAAAGAAGAGAGAGGATATCGGGGTTTTGGACGGCGAACGGACAGAAATCGTCGACGAATTGCACGAGGTAATTCGACTCGGCATATTACCTAAACGCGATTTTCAGATCTTTTAGAATATCGTTATCTTTTCGTATATATATATTTATATATATAAGGTAGAATACGTAAAATATGTAGTCTAACTACGAACATCGGGCCGATCGATACAATTATTTTTAATTGGCTTATATCATTGCGTTTATCTGTTGTGTCAGCCGGATAAAGCATCATATTCGTGTAATTGCGATAATACTCGTATTGAGTTCCATTATTCAATCGTTCAACCACCGATGAAAGCTAAAATGCCTCTTGACATTATAAGAGCGCTAATTAATAAATTAATCGGAATTCTATTGTCAGCCGAATATTGTTGAGCGCGGGAAAATCACATATTAAAATGTAATGCTTTATTAGCGAAAAATCGGAACGATGTTTTCTGCTGAATCAAGCAGATAATTTAATCAATAATGCAGTCGATGCAAATCATCTCTTTGCAAGGGAAATTGCGGCAAAAAACGGCCTAAATATATTTTTTTAATTTAAAGACAAAATCCGCGATTTAAAAGCCTTGCGAGGCTTCGTGTACCGACGAGCGTATTTTTAGCGTGAACAATATCACAGTTTTCTTAACGTGCGGCACGAAAATGCCGTTAACGTGCCTTTATAGAGCGCGACGGTGAAATTGCACGGTGGCGGTAAGAGGGATATGTTGTTTTCCGCGAATTATGAAAGCCGTAAAGCCTTTCTTTGTGCCGTATCGCGCTAATCGGCGGAAAAGGCTTTCTGCGTTTTCTTGCCACGCAGCACAAATGTTTTACGTATACGCGTTACGATACGCGTGCAACAGCCGCATACATGCGCACGCGAGCGACGAAATGTATAAGGGATTAACGGCTATCACGTGCTTTATTACGCGTTCACAACGATGCTGGCTAAGCGCCATTAACAAGAATTAAAATCGATATCTTATCAAAGTTCCGTGATAATGTCGACCTCTCTTCGAAGACGCCATACTGTGACATCGATCAATGTTTCTAAAGAAGAAAACTTCTCCGTAAGGTTTATAACTGTTAGAGTTTGGAATTTTATTAGTTCGGAACTTGGATAGATAACATCCACCAACAACAATAGTTATTCTAGGAAGAAGGCTTAATATAAAAGTATTACTCGTACGTGTCACCTTAAAAATGTTACCACGATGTCAATAATTTCCAATATATCGTAATTTCATAAAGTCTCGATGAAAATTTAGATAAAAATATTAAATGTTCAGTGCAGTTTTCAAACAAACAAGAAACTAGCCACGATGTCAAAGAATATCACGCCTCGAGGCAAATGTTCGTTGATTTTTGTTCGAAAAGATCACAGACGTTATTGAAAGTACGTTGTGCTTTGCATAGACAATGATGTGCATTATGCAGATGCACGATCTTTGTGGATCGCGCTTGTCTTGCAATTTCTTAATCTTACATGGTCGGTGACGAACATGATCATTTATCAGAAATTGTCTACTGGCATATACCTTCAAGAATATTAAGATTAAACAACTTTATATATTATAATAAAACTAGATTCCTTTCATGATCTGATTGTATCATGAAACTTTGTAATTAATAATAAAGTTTAAATAACAATAAAAATTCCATTTATATTTCCTTATATCTATCGGAAAAATTATATTTAATTTAATTTTATATTCACAAAACATCTATTAAATATTTCTCCAAAATCTATTAGCATTCATGGGATAGTAGTGATACAAGACGGGCAAAAATAGGTCGGTAAGAATAAGTCGTACGTCATACCAACGCAGAGAATAACTCGTGATGTAGCTATTATGTCATCACAGAGCGTAGCTTGTTGACGTCAATCGATCTATGTCGGCCCAGAGCGCGCAAATGTCTAGCACGGCAAACGCAAACGAAGACATGGAAAAGTATCGTCCGCGCCAATCGTTTGACGGTCAATTGACGTGCGCAACCGCGATTTCGATAAGCGTGCATCCGCGAGGTAAACAAAATCACGTTCGCGACACACGTTTGCGGAAATCGTGGTTTGTGACACATTCGGATCGTTACCCCGTTTTTCGACGTCTGCCTGATTGCGGAAAACGTTAACACGACAAACATACAAAACAATAATTTACAGAGAGAAATACCATAGTTACAATTTGACTCATTATTCGCGTGCACAAAGCGCGCACGCGATTGTTACCGTGTAAAAAAAAAAAAGGAGAGAAAGAGCCGTGCCGGGCAGTAAATGACATGTTTGGTGTTCCAGAGAATTATCCGCTAAAAGTGTCATTTCCCAGGCAGGTTATAATTTTCACGAAAACGGTGCTAGTATACGCCGTGTCGTTAAATGCAACGCGACCTAGAACTGTCATTTCGTGATACGCGAGAGCTACATTGTATAGAAATCCGGACAGCTCTCATTTAACGTTTGCGCGTGTCGCCGTGTCCATTGATTTCTCCCTTCCAAAAGCTGGGTCTTGGCGTAAAATTCCGTATAATTGGCACTATCTGCCAAATTAATTATATTATTAATTATTGTCCGCGAAAAATTTAATTACCATCCGCTGGTGCAATTAAATTATTATGCATAGTTTAATGGCCATTTGTCAAAATGCAAAAATGTTTAATAATTTTGCAACTCGCGATATAACATTATTTTATTGCGTTTCATAGAAGAAATCGATCTCTCTCTCTCTCTCTCTCTCTCTCTCTCTCTCTCTCTCTCTTTCTCTCTTTCTCTATCATGTAGCATTTCTGTATATATTTGAGGAAATGTAACAAAATTGGAAATAAAATTCGCATAATATTTGAAAGTCGTCTATGTGCGCGCACACGCGTGTATTTATTCGCGACGACGAAATTGCCTACATATCACAGTGTAATAAAAGACTGTTTTTGTTTTGTACAGTCGATCGATGCAGAAATCGGGCAAAAGAATTATCGAAAAAGTTGGAAAAACTCTAGAACTCTAACTAAATCTGCGCGGACGAGAGGATGGTATCAAGCGGGATCGAGCTACGAACGATCGCAAAGAGGAACGTAAATGATCAGTTCTAAACGCTGATCCGTAACGACGCTAATTACCGTACACCGTGATGGATGTGGGTCGCGCAGTTTTTGCGCACGTCTGTTCTTCCCGCACGTCAAAACCCCTCGTAAAATATATACGATGCTGCAGTCTATCTTCCGCAGTTTTGCCTATTTCCTGCTCGCCGCGAGAGTGCATCGGCAACACGCGCCGTCATATCTATACTAATCTGCGTACGATTAATGACGCGTCATCCTACCCTCACCCTTGTCAAATACTTTTCTAATAATAACGAAAGAGTATCTCGATCAAGGCGCCCGATAAGTTAACACAGACTACATTTTTTATTTGAAAATTTCCTCGCGATCTCATTCGCGACAAGCGAATGGAAAAACAAGATTTGTCAACGTCGCTGAGAAAGTGCACTGATAAATATATTGTACGACTTCGCGAAACCATCGATCCTAATAACGATATCATCTGCATTGGGACAATGTGTAAGCTCTGCATAATAAAAATGATATCTCTAATACATATACACGGAGAAAATTTTATAGTAAATATTACTATGGTGTCGCACTAGCTGCGGACCATCGAGGAATTTTAAGTTAAATTACTATGTTTATGGTAAAAATTACGTTATTTAATCGTTTTTAAAACAATAATTATAGTATTTTAACTTAAAATTCCTCGATAGTCCGCAGCTAGTGCGACACCATAGTAATAGTTACTATAAAATTTTCTCCGTGTAGTATTTTTTGACACCGATTTAAGGCGATACGATTTAATTATAAAATACATGTCAGCGTCATTAAAAATCTACCATGGAAAAAGACATTACGAGAGACTACTCTTTAAATATTACTAAATACGAGAGACATTTGTCACCTCTAACTAACTTTGAAACATTTTATTTCAGAACCCTCACATTAAACATCGTCGAGTACTAATTATTAAGTATCATAAATTGAATATTAAATTGAATATTAATCTTTAAAATTTTCAGGGTATATAAACGTGGGGTGCAGACTGAATATCCCACTCTACCTACAATCCATAATAACGCGCCATAGCGTTTTCGCACGTCGACGGCTCCGTCCTCTTTATGTTCCAATTCGTCGCAGGTGGAAATACACGCGGCAATAGCAATGACATTTTCAATTGTCCACGAGATATATCCCCCGCGCGCCGCGTCCGGCGAAAGAGAAACACGTCCCATTTCTGTCTATCAAACAGCCCGGTAGCGGTGGACGTAGACAAACGATGCCGGGACACTATCGATTACCGGGGCTGTTGTCGCGACATAGCCTCTTCGTTCTAACTCCGGTCAG
Organism: Temnothorax curvispinosus; assembly: GCF_003070985.1. Classification (NCBI taxonomy): domain Eukaryota; kingdom Metazoa; phylum Arthropoda; class Insecta; order Hymenoptera; family Formicidae; genus Temnothorax; species Temnothorax curvispinosus. The sequence continues at coordinate 1,887,133 of NW_020211278.1, read as the reverse complement.
CGAATTCGTGTTTACGGGCGTGTGCGTGCGCGCGTGTGACCCACGCGCTTGCTCCTCTCCGCCCCGCTCGCGCGCGCACTCAACGGCTTTAGCATACGGAGGGGGGGAAGGGGGACGTACGTGTGCGTGGGGTACGAGAGCGAAGGGTGAAAAAATACGAGACACGGGGAGGAAAAGAAGGAAAAATGGTTGAACTACCTTTTCAAAATTAAACGAGCACCTGCTCTCTCGCCGGGGCTCGCTGCTGGAAATAGCGGGGCTTCGCTTTCAACGGCGCCGTGAAATGGAGTATTATTTAATGACGGAGCCGAGGTTAATACATACTTTCTAACACTAAATTTAGAACACGTCAGTATTTTACGTTTTAATAATAACATACTACGTTCATGTTTACTCTTTTAAATCAGATTAATAAAATTTACGTAACGTCGCGATTACGAAACGCGTTCGCTATCTGAGAATACTAATTATTGATATTTTTTTAATTAGATAAAATATAACTCACCTACGAGAGAGAGATTGTATATATTTCCCCGCATTGAAAATCCGGTGAGATTCTAAATGTTTTGCTCAGCACGCTTGTTATAATTGCCATGAAATTGCATTCAATCTTTCGCAAAGAAATTGTTGACTTCAAGTCGGCGAAACGATGTCTCGAGGCGAGGAACACAAATCTGTATCTTCAATGTTTGAAAACGCAAAAATCGCTCACGAGTATAAAAATTTAATCAGGTTCCGCAGCGCGCTGTGCGCCGCACGTAAAACGCTCGTTATAGCAACGGTTGGCTAAATACTGGATGAGCGCTATCTGTCTTGGCCATTATAAATAATTCTGTTATAATTAATGGGAAATTTTGCGCGTAATTACTTTCTACGACGGTGCGCGTAAGTACAACGGAATGAAATTCGTTTCGCTATTAGAAAATCATCTTGCTCTCTTTCCATATAGAAGGAAAATGCAGTTATCTCTCTTCTACATTAGTCATGTTCAAGACTCCGCGAAATTTACAATCGAGAGAGAAAAGTAAATGTTTCATGTAATTCACGTCAAAGACATAATTCTTAAACGATCTGGAAACAGAGAAATCTTTTGCGCAACGTAATAATAAGACACGCGCGTTCTACATCTAAAGATGACTACTTGTTTAGATTTTACCCCAAGTAATCTACGTCCAAATATTCGTAATATCTAAAAATCAGATATTACGAATAATAATATCTATATCGTTGTAGATACTTGACAATTGCAGCTAGACAAGCTCTCCTAGGCTGCAGAAATGACAGAATGACGAAGGGCGGGGAAAGGATGAGCCAGTAGGAGCATCGCTTCACGTTCCGTGCCGCGTAGGTACGCGAGGAGGGTGGGTTTTCCCGTGGGGTACGAGCGGGCTGTCGGCCGCTGGAAAGGGAGCACCGCGACTAGAGGGGGGCAGGGGCGAGCGGGAGGAGGAGGAGAGGGAGGGCGGTAGGTAAGGGTAGGGTGCAAAGTTGCGCAGGTCAGGCCAGGTCAAGGCACTCTCCGGCAGCGCGAACGAAATAACCGACCGACCAACCAACTCAGCCTAGGTCTGCGCGCGTCCCATGGACCCGTGAGCGTGTCTACGCACGTGCGAACTACGTGTGTAGCGACAGCAGCCTGGCTACCTGGCGCGTATCAGGTGTCTGCCTTTCGCAAGTTTCCGTTACCCACGGACGTTCGGCCTTTGGATAAAATGTCAATTTGACGCAAACATCGGAATAAAATCTCAAAATATCTCTGGATACCTATTAAACACATGCACGAGCGATCATATGGGCAAATGTATTTAAATGATTACACGCGAAAATATGTAGGTATGTATGTTGATACTATCACACGCTTCACGTTTTAAATTCAAATTACGTAATATGCATGCAAAATTAATGTACATTTTAAATTAAATATTAAATATTAAAGTGAAATGTTAGAAACGTCTATCCGATATCCGCAAGTAATAGAGAAATTCACACCTGTGACAGATTTATATTTTATGTCAAACAGAATCTCTTCTACCTCTTCTACATTGAATTAAAAATGCTAAAAACGATTAGTTTCATTACTTTGCATCTTTGTCGTAATCTTGAAATTTAAGTAAACTGACAATAAGAAATTTAATATATCAATTTCAGACTTGAGACAGAGATAACCGTGCAACAAGACGAAGCTATGTCACAGAAGATCCTGTCGTCAGATTGCGCTTGTAATTCAACGTTAAAGAGAGTTGGAGAATATACGGATTTCTCTACTACAACCTCTTCATTTATGAAGTAGGCATCGCGTAAGTTTCTTAGCTTGGGAGAGAAAGATATCATTTGCTTGAAAATAACATAGAGCAGGCACTTGGCTGAAGGGACCGTCGCTGCCTAACGTAACCGGGAATGCGTGCGGTTAAGACAGGTGACGGCCGGACGCACGCACCTGACCTACCGGAGGGTAACGCAGCGGCAGGTATTTTTAAAGTTTAAAGGGCCCCCCGCCTGACAGACAGACAGGAGTCCTCGAACACGGAAGGCCGCGATTATCCTGCAGGGATTCTCCCCCTCGGCGATTTTCTATTCAATGACGTATCTCGCGTCTCCGCGGCTCGCAGAAAAGATTCGAGCGCAGGCGCTTATTGCGACTATCGTCCGGAAATTATCGATAATCCGGATACGTTCCGAGTGACCGAAAGCAGAAGAGCATTAACGTAAAAAAAAGGAAGAAAAACGAGGGAACCAGGAGATAATGGAAGAGAGAGAGAATGGGCGGGATGGAAGCGCGGATTACGAAACTCGAGAAGCGAATCGAAAGACGTCGAGGAAGTGACGGAAGTAGAGAAAGCGGATTTAATACAGAATAGAGGAATAAAACGTAGGACGAATGGATTTCCAAAGAATTGAATTTCAGCTGTCGAGATAAATGTTGAAATAGATCCTTTGAATCGTGGCGTTACTTGCTGAGTAAATAAAGCCACGATAACAAATGAGCTTATCGATCTCCGTTAATAAAGAATAAATCCCCCAGTGCTAATAACGTCGATATGATAAATAATGCCAATTTATAAACGGATAGAGGTTTTCTTTTTCAATTGTTCTACACGTCGCGAGATGCGCACGGCGCATCTTTTTCCTTCATCTCAACTCGCTCGTAAATTAGCGTTTCGCTGGAACGCCGCGCCGACGCGAACGACGCGCGATGACGTTGAGACGATGGGGCAACGCTTAAAAATTTACGTTATCGCAATGCGAAATGACGCGTTATTCAACGCAGCTTGCAATAAATGTGCAACGAGCATGCTTCAGACGGTATATTACATTTCCAACCTTGTTACTGCGTCTCGAATACTTGGCACGCGTGCAAAATCACGTGCTAGATGATAGATTGACGGTCTATTAATCACGAAAGAGTAACGTTAATATCTGTCGTATCTTCGCGTAAATGAAATCCATTAAAACTGTTTAGCGAAACGTTTAACGCGCGGATATTCGATCGTAAATAAACATACCCGGGATACGCGCTCGCTCGATTAGGCAACATTTCGCGATAGCGAAGGACGTTAATTAATTTAATAAATCACGAACATCTCAAACGAGCGGACGCGGATCTGGCGTCACGCGCGATACTCCCGGATATTCCGGGACGGCGAAAAAAAAAAAGAAGGAAAACGTTTCACGCGCGAGCGTAACGGGGGAGAGGATACGAGAAGAGAGGCGATTACCGCAAAATTTCCAAGGTCCGCCTTGCGCGCGTTCCATCCATTAACTTTCAAATCAATCGCGACCGAAGGTATAGCAGCTGCTTCGCCATAATAAATGTTTCCGAGAACGAAACGGCGGAATATTTTTAAATCGCGCCGTGTGTATACCCCTTCCAACATCGGGAGGGATTATCGCCGTCCGAAATCGCGTTTTTTCCCTCGAAAATTTCATGCTCATCCTCGGCAACTCGTTTATCTTCCCCGCCCTCCCCTGCTGGCCCGTCGCCCCCCTTCTCGTAAACTCCGGCGATATTTACGTTTGCCCGGCGGGGCGGACCGGAAATCGATACACCTCCGCGCGAAATCCGGCACGCGAAACCGCTTCGGCCGGAGCTACGCCGCGGGGCAATTTCCAACAACAATTCCGCCCGGGTGCCCGCGCGGCTCTCTCTCCCCGTCGCGCCTCCTCGCAGCCTCCTCCTCGCGCACCCCACCCCGCGGCGGACGACGGGGGCCGCGTCACGTGCTCGAAAAACGACGTCGCCATCGCTGGCGTTGGCGGCGCAATATTGCACCGTGTCGTCATATCGCTCGGCGGTCGGCCGTCGCGCCGCTCGCTCTTTCCGCGAGAGGCGGCGGGAAAAAAGGAAAGAAAATACGCGACGGTCACGTGGTCGCGGCCGCACGCCGTTGCCGTGAACTCCTCTCGATCCGAAAACGGTCCGATCGCCGCGATTACGTCACTCGCGCGCTCGCGCGGTGCGGCGCGGCGGCGAGGCTGCCGAGGAGCGCGCGCGCGAAATTTGCGCGAGGATCGCTGCAAGCGAAGTAAACTGAAACTGAATTGTGCACCTTTATTGAAGATCGGCGTCGTCCAGGAGTAGAGGTCGGCGCCCGGGGTCTCGGCCGGCGCGGTGCCGTACGCTCGAAACATCTTCCAAAACCTGCGATGAGTGGTCTCTCTCTCTCTCTTTCTCTTTCTCTTTCTCTCGGGTCCTCGGTGCTTCCGATCCGTCGACGGAAGCGCGGTCGGCGATCAGTTCGAAGCGTATCGAGCGAGTTGCGCGTCGTAAACTCCGCTTCTTCCACCGCTCTTCCTCCCTCCGGGCCTGTTTGTGCCTCACTTCACGCTCGTCGATCACCGGATTTCTCTCCCTCGTTCTCCACCTCGTCCTTCTCTCTTTCTCTCTCTCTGTCCGTCTCCGCACTCTCGAACACTTTCGAACTCACTCCGGCCGCGTATATCGGCAACGACTCTCCCGACGCGCGCACGGGTTACAAACTGCCGTTTCGTTCAGAGCGTCGGAAGTTCGCCGCGGGATAATAATATACTCGGCACACACATGTACGCGCGGAGATGACGAACGGCGCGTCGGGGGGGGACCGACGAACGTAGAGACGGACACGCGAACACACGTCCTCACGCGCGGACCGACGACTGAACAGAGCTGCGTTGCCCGTCGGAGGAGCGCGAAGTTGGCCGCGACGACGTCGACGAGCGCGACATTCACGATCCCGTCAAGTCACCGCGAGGGTCATGGATGCGCGCTCCGAGTGGCCGCCACCTCTCTTTCTCTCTCTCTCTCTCTCTCTCCCTCTGTTTCTCTTCCGCTCTCCTCCACACCGACCCCTCGCTCTCTTTCTTGACTCCGGCGCCCCTCGTCGTCTACCGTACACACGCGTGCGCGCGCGCGAGCGCGCGCAATTCGCACCTCGCACTTGGATATTACCCGCGACGAGCGCGATAAGAGGGAAATCGCGCGCGCGGTTCACTTGACGGCGTTGCCACGCGCGCGTCCGTCGTCCTGCCTACCGTCTCTTCCTTCCTGCTCCTTCGTGGTTGTCCGCTCGACAACCCGCGTAGAACGATCGCGCGCAGGAGACTGCGCCGTGCCGAGGCGGCCGGAGGCCCGAGAGCCGAGAGTCTCCGCCGTCACGGCTGAGAACGTAAAAAGGTTTGTTGCCACCGCCGCTCCGGCTCCGGCTCCGGCTCCGGCACAGGCAGGCAGGTTACTTTACTCGACGGGGGGACGGAACCGGCGGCGGGAAGGTTGGCTGGCGGCCGCGCTCGGCTGACAGTGGCCGTCGCTCTCGTATGTGTCGCTCTCCTTCCTCCCTCTCTCCTCCTCCTCCTCCTCCACCTCGTCTGTGATATCGAGATATATATTCTCGCGTCGTCCGTCGTCGTCCCGCGCGTCCTCGTCCACTCCGAATTCGTATTATCCCCGAGTGCTCCGCTTTCGAGATAGGGCGGCGAGGGGGGTCAGCGGGTCTATTGTTTTTTCGGGTAAAGGCGTTGCCTTCTTTGCAACCGGCGGCGGCGCGTGAACGGCGTGCGATGCGCGCTACTCGAGGCTCGGTGAAGGAATGGCCGCTCCGCGATGGTCCCCGGCCCCCAGGCGTGGGAGGAAGCGGGGCGCGGCGTGTGGTGGGGGAAAAAAGCAGAGACTCTATCGCGCGCGCGGCGGCGGCGGCGGCGGCGGATGGTGCATGTGCCAGGACTGCCAGCGGCTGGCTGCGCACGTGTGCGTGCATACGTATGCACATACACATGTGCGTGCGTGCGTGCGTGCGTACGTGCGTGAGTATGCGGCCGAGTGCGAGAAAGACGGTGGAGGAGCAGCGGGAGACAATGACGGAGGCAAGGCGAGACCGGCGCGGCGGACGAACGGAGCGAGAGAAGGAAGAAAGAGATAGATAGAGAGAGAAAGAGAGGAGGGAGAGACGGGAAGCGGACGGTAAAGGAGTAAAGAGAAACGAGAGAACGAGCGCTCGGACGGAAGACAGAGAGAAGGGGAGAATGGGCGAGCAAGTGCGACGGGGGAAGAACGAGGGAGAAGGACGGGGGTCACGCTATACGAGGCGGGAGACGTATCTCAGGACCGTAAATCGGTCGCGGGGATACTCGGGGTTTACTGCACGATAACGCTTCTTGTTAAATCTTTACAACCTGCAGGACGGACCGGACGCGACGCTTTATGGCAAAATCCGCTCTATTTCTTTTTGCGAACGTCGGATGTAGGGTGATTACAGATACGGTGGACTGTATTTTTCGAATCTTCCTGAAATATTCCAAGTAATTAAAGTGACGTTGATAACGTCAAAGTGTCAATAAAGTGTATTGAAATGCTCCAGATTTTGTCGAAATTAGTTCTCGTTAGTAGATTTGAAGCACTGGAGCGGATATCGAGGTCGTGGAACGAAAATTCGACCATTTGAGGACGTTCTACGTTTAGCTATCGAATCAATTACTTTTATTCTAATAAATTTTCAGTCGTAAATTTCGCCAGATTTGATGACGGGTCCAGCACTTTATTTATATCGCGTTGCAGTAACGCGCGACGTGGACGAGGGTTTAATCAGTTTTCGTGGCTTCCTCGCAAACGTAATGACGGAATCGTTACGTCACTGTCCTCGAGTGGTGGTCGACGTTCGTGGTTGCTATGGGGTTAAGGTGGGGTGCGTTGCAGGGGCCGGGAGGAGCGGCGGGGCACCGTCACGGAGAGATAAAAAAGATAGAAAACCCTGTTACGCATGTGCGTATCGGGGCACGAGCGAGAACGTCGCGCACGTCCGCGTGTGTGCGTACCCGAGCGGCTAAAAATTGTGCGTGCGTGTACCTGTGCGGCAAGCAGGCACGCACGCACGCACGCACGCACGCATGTGCTCGCTCACGCGCACGGCGGATCGCATTGAAACGTGATGACTCAAAAACACACGCGTGTGCGCGTATCTCGTCAGACTCGGCGTAATATTAGTAATGCGTATATACCTATCTACCTACCCGCCGTGCGTGTCCGACGCACCGTGCAGACCCCCGGTAACCCCCCTCCCCGGCCGGCGCGGCGATCCCTCTCTCCGATTTCGATTCTCCACGCGAATTTAAATGGTCGCCAATTAGGCTTCCTCCCATTTATCGATGTCCGATTGCGCACAGGGGCCAGCTGTTGAAATATCGACGGATCTTCGTTCGGCGTAATAACGATTTTTATGTTAAAAATTCGCGAGAGCGATATAGAATTATTGATTTCATTCGTATCGTCATCGAACAAATATGGAAATCCGCTACTATGCTATGAAATCAACTGCCATTTTTCAGAGTTCTTATTGTACGTTGCAAAATTTATTTCGATTTAAACCAAACCAAAAAGCGCGTTATTTTAAGAGATATCGGGGTCAGATTGTATTTTTTGAGCCTCACTTTTGACGCAATACAGTGAAATACTGTTTACGATGCACAATTAAACGGCTGAAAGTTAGCGGAAGTTATGGATTTATGAGTAAATTTAGGAATACCTGGATGTATTGTTTGTTTAATGTATTTTTTATGTTTCTAAAATATCAACAAATCCCGCTCTTATCTCACTCGCTCTTATTATCTCACTCGCTCATATAAAATTTGTTGAAATTAAGCTGACATATTTCTCATTGCATCATCGTGAATTTTAAATAAAACTAATATGTTTTGTCATGTGTATGCAGAAACCAACGCAAATGGAGCAAGAATAAAAGTTCGAAATAAAAAAACTTCGCTCTCGCTTTTTTAACATTTCAAAAATAAAACGTACGTGGAGAAGAGAAAAATTGTACGCGAACGATATACATCTACCTTTTTGACATCGATTAAAACCAGAATCGCGATTTAACCGCGGCACTAATATTTAATGGGTTAGAACGACCCCGGAAATTGAATGTTTCGTGCGCTGAAATTAAATGTCGGCGAGTTCGGGCTACTCTCTGTCGAATGCCAAATATCACCCACGTAGGCGGAATCATTATACATCGGTGGTGCTGCAATTAGCGTAAGCGCGATTTCGATGCGAACTGTTGACGATTGAAAGGTATTACGCACGGCTAACCGGTATTAGTTCCCAACAACATTCCGGAAATTAGCGCGATACCGTATATATAGATTAAACATAACCGAAATCATAATATTGTTGCACTCACTCCAAATGCCTAGATACGATCTAGATAAATACCGTTCACATTTAATCACTAATAATCATTATATTATAGACAATATTATAGACAACATATTATAGACTGTATCGCATTGTGGTTTATTTGGCCCGATATACTGACCGCGCAATCTTGCGGTATTATAATATCATGTAAAGCCGTACGAGCGTTAATTAGTGGCAATTCCGCGTTAGCAGCGTTCCCCGATTAATAGATTTTGGAGGCAACTATAATTAACGACTGGCGCTGTGAGCTGCTCGTTCGGCGGAAATAATCGACGCGGAAAGTGAAATTGCGCCAGCAACCGGACAGAAACAAAAATGCTCCGGCACCTTCTCGTCGACAGTGTCGGCGGCGACGTGGTCGACGACGACGACGACTACGCAAAGCAACCTGATAACACCTTCAAGGCTGTCTGCTCGAGAATACGTCCGCTTATGCGCGAGTTTCTGCATACGCACGTGATACCGCGCGAGCACTGTTTCCAACGTGCGCTGCGTTTCGACGACCACGAATTCGCGAGTCGCGACGCGCAATATCGGGATCGAGTGTCTCGATATTAGATCTCTAACGAGGCGGGAGAGAAAATATCAAGACACATAAATCGATATTTCGTAATAGCAGACAGGGATGAAAAAAAATTGGCGATGCGATCGCGGTGGGTCTAATCGCGCAAATCAAAATATATATGAATGTAGCTTGTATTGGTAAAGCTTAGGAAGTGTCGTCGCGACAGATATTTTCAACAAGTATTTAAACAACGGAAGCGCGTTGATTACGAAACGTTGCTGTGCAATTTTAATCTTGAGTTTACACCAAATCCGGTCTCTGTGTTGCAATGGATGAAACGCACGTATATATTTATTATCAAACGTAATGTTAAATGGAGATAAGAATTTTAAATATTTAGAATTTTGAGCATAATAACCTGTCGATTTTTTCTGAATAATGTAAATATTAAAACAAATTCTCATTTCTTACGCAATTCACATGTTGACGATTAGAAAAGAGTAAAAATAGTATATTAGTGCCTCATACGGGCGTACGTAACTTCAGCATTATGCTGAGTAGTATATCCGTATCAATAGTCCTTATCTGAAATAAGGTAATCGTAATGAATATCTCGTAAATACTCGCTATTGCGCTATTCCGTTCAGCTTAACGAAACGCGCGAGTCATACACGCTCGCACGCGCGCTTTATTTCCGCAGTTGGTGTTGTAATTGGATTTCGTTTCTCGTTTAGTTAATTGCAGACATCTACATAGATGAACAATGTCTAAGAATATTCCCAAACCTTCGCTTAATGAGTCATTTAAATAGATAAGCGGAAACGGCAGCCGGTATTTGGCATTCACTTCGCTCTCTTACATATAAATTTATAATTTATAATAATAATTTATACTAACAAAGAAATAATGTATATAAGAGTTAAGTTTAAACAAAATTTAAAATACATACATCGTGGAAAATGCGATCCTCTGTTTTATAAATTGATCATCATTGTTAAATAAATATCGTAACTTCCCTTTCGTATCAATAAAATGAAATTTACCTAAAAAATTGAACGAGCTCGCTAATGAATTATACGGTTTACTTTAATGCGCGCGCTGCATCGGATATCAAATTACCCACATAACAACGATTCGCCACGGCGGGACTCTCGAAACGACGTCGCATATGTTCGGCAGCCTCGTTGGACATATTCGCGGAGATATATCAGGCGTAATCGCGTGGTGTTCGCCTGAATGGAGGGAGAGGACACGCCAGATATTCTGCGTGCTACGCGCAATGAGACGTGCGTGCGTGCGTATAATGTCGCGCCGCGCACGCTCTCTCGCCGCGTACGGCGCGGGCGACGCGGCCAAGAGGCCGGCACGGAAAAAATATGAATCATTTCTCCGGGCCATTAACGCATCTGCGTATTCGCAGGGCCACCCCCGTGCACGCTGCTGCATTCATTTGTCCGGCGGCGGCGTCCTGGTCCGTCTCTCCCTCTCGGTGTACGTCCGTATTTCGTGAAACCCGGCGCGCCGGACCGAGCGTGTAAAAAAGGGGTTCGAAAAACGCATCTATCGACCGAAGTGAAATAAGAGCCTGATATTAGAAGAGCGAATCGAGACACTCGACACTCTATCACGCAACGGCGTGATTTCTCTCTTTACACGCAATAGAGATCTCTGCCACGAGGAAAATGAAATAGTTTCAATCTGTTTTTTTTTTTGCTTCGGCACGTTATTGGTAATTTGTTCGATGGCAATATCGAAAGTAATTGTTTATTCTTTTGTTCTCTTTAAAGCATCGAGTCATTTAGAAAATTAATTAATTTGTTTGCGTTACTAATTGACTG
>NW_020211278.1:1872016-1876118 GCF_003070985.1 Temnothorax curvispinosus | reverse complement strand
CAAACCTGGGTCATGACGTTTTTTTAAGTGTTAAAGGGCTGCAAAAAATCTGAAAAAATTCATGAAGGTGTTTCAAAGCTTCACTTTGAAATATCAATCATAAAATTATAAACAATTTAATTTTTTTCACATAATTTGTATTCAAAAGTTACAACTACATTTGATTTTCGCCCAGACGAAAACGACCCAGGTTTGCGGGTTAAGGGTATATTATAATTTTGGCATTTTTATTATAGTTTATCTCTCTTCTTCTTTTGGTAATTTATAAACCATTATTATACATAGCTTATAATTGTCAAATTAAAGATATAAACAGATTAGGTTGCATAAGCAGAGAAAAGATTTCTAGTTAATTGCAGTTCTACGATGAGAGAAGTGACGCAATGTTACATCAAATAGCGCAAGAGCGACGATTAATCATGCTTAATCATCAATTGCGATTTCATGCATGCGGTACTTCGGAACCAGCGACCTTCGCATTTACGAAATCGTCGCCCGTGCATCGGCGATTGTAAAACAAATTCGACGGACGCTCAATTCGGATGGCAACGTGACGACGTTTGCGTTCGACAAGATTCGGAGCTCGAAATCGAATATGCGTTTCTCGCGATTACACGTCGGCACAGAGCGTTGCGCCATGTAATTCGCATCGCTCGATAATAAACGGCGCAATGTCGGCTGCTATCGCGAGTAATTAAACTCGAGGAGCATGTGCACATGCACGGAGCGCGCACCGCGGAAGTTCTGTACACACCGTGACAGCATCTTCAGGGCTAGATTGCCCTAAAGATCTCTCTTTCTCTCTCGCCTCATAGCGAGAAAAACACCGCCGCGGTCACATAGCGGAAAGTTCCTATTTGTTTCCAGGCCGCGGAGCGTAATCTCAAGTCTCGCTCTCGCGAGGTATATCGTTAACCGCCACAGAGACACGGGGGAGCGATACGTACTATACATCGCCATACGACCGTCCCCGTTCGTGTGTGTGTGCGTGTGCGTGTGCGCGAGAGGTGTACCGATATGAAGGATGGTTTAATCAATGTCCAAGGTTAAGCGGCACAATTATTAGCGCGCGCTCGTTGCGACACAGTCGCTCGCTCTCGGCGCGAGTCCGTGTCAATATCAGCGATGTGTGCGTTGGTGCGCGTGTTTTGTGACGCACACTCGTTACATAATGACGTGGTGTGGTCGGACCAGCCGTGCAAGCGCGAATCGCGACGTATCCCGACCACGATGCTCCAACTTTGCCGCACTTTTATGCCGCTCGGTTAGCGCGACTGCTCCACTCTCCTTCCGTTCTCTCGCAGGAGTAAAGAACGGGGAATACCCTGCTGCCCTTTTACTCGCAATTTTTTTCAATGACATTTTCATAAATGGCAATCTATAAACGGTCTTCGTATCGGTAGACGAGAGGATCAATATTAATTACCGCAAGTCGACATACCTATACATAATAAAAGTGTCCTAGATTTTCTGCACTTCTTTTTACATACTGAACTTTTTCGTTGAATTAAATTTGATTTCGCCTTTACGAGACAGCGGTAATTTTTGTGACGTAATATAAGCTACCAAATATCTGGGCATCAGTGGTATAAATAGATAACAACAGAGCCAAATTGAGTCCACGTGCATGTTCGACAACTAAATCTGTTTCGCCTGACCGGAGAGGAGAAAGAGAGACGGACGAAGATACGGAGCGCTTTACTTACTTTATCTCCGCAAAACGCCCCGCAATTCTTTCGATCGAGATAACCAAGCGCGATTCGCTCTCTTCCGTCGCTTGTAAATATAATGCGTCGTTGGAATACTTGGCCGAAATTTTCTCGCTTTTATCACCCGATAGCTAATCCGGCCGGCCGTAAAAAACGAAATTGTGACGACAGTATCGTTAATGTCACATACTACGCGTACTGCTCATAAATATGAATCGCGAAGGGGAGGTGGGGAAAGTCGAGTGACGATACTCGGCGAGTTCTGGTCGAGTTCGTTACGAATTATGTAACGGGGACGACGAGCCAGCGAGAGAGTGATTCTAAACGTTTAACGCGATCTCTTTCCTTCTCCTAGCTGCGACGAATGGTTTCACGTTTCTTTCGAAAGGTCGTCTCACCCGGCGAAAAGGCGAACGAACCCGCCGAGGAAGCGATCGGCAAAATCGCCGCCTCATTTTCGTGTCGAGCGCGTAGAACGGTTTAAGTTTAAGTATCCGTGGGATATAATTTTCCATCACGGTAACGTTCCTAATTTTGCGTGCACGCGGCGCGCGCGTACACACACACACACACACACATTCCGGTTAAACAAGCAGAGAGAAAGAGAGGCAGCGGAAAAAATCGCCGGGGCACAACGAGCCACGAACAACCCGCGAGATGGCCGCAACTGCATAAATTTGCATGTGCGCCGCATGCGAGAGAGAACTTGCGCGTATATTAGTATAGCGGGATATTCTCTCGTCCTCGAGACTGTTCGTGAATCTTAACAGTTTGTCCTCCGTCGGGTTCGTACGTTCGGATGCGCACGCCGGCGCCGCCCGCGCCGCCGCCCGAAATGTCTTCGATATCAATTACCGGGCGGCGGTTAACAGCATCGTAAATTTCGCGGGGCTCCTGTCAGCGCTGTGTCCAGTTAACGTGTTCGTGCAATAAAAATCTATCTCGTTGCAAAACGCGCGGAGCGAGGATCATTAATATTCATATATTTAAAATATCGAAGAAAAAGGAGAAGGAAAGAAAAACAGTAAATTAATTCGTTAAGATCCTCGAATATCGAGCCGCGACGTATTTATGGATAGATCCATTGAGAAATGTCCGTAACGTGCGCCTCCTCTCGCCTGGTCATATATTTTTTTATAATATCCTCTGCATCGATCACAGCGAAATTATGAAAAATTTAAATACCGAACGGATACACATCGGTATCCTGAGAATACTTTCACACGATCTCTCGAGATCGTTTCGTATAGGAATGCGAGTAGGAAATAAAATCTTTCATCGATGAAACTACGATATTTAAATCACTGGCCTAATAATTTCACGTATCTTTGCTGAATAATTCAGCAGCCATCGAAGGCTCATCCGACGAAACTCACCGCAGTAAAAATATCAACCGTCCCCTGAAGAGGATGCAGAAATTATAAAGTCTTTCGTAAAGTCCTTTAAGTCTTAAAACACCTTCTCTCTTCTTATATTTTCTTAAAACAGAGTGAAACGTTAATGAACAAGACTTTCCTCGGGATAACGCGCATTAAGATACGACTTTAAGGAGTTCGTTAGAGAATGATCGTTAAAAATCAGAGTTTTTTTTAACGCGCTTCTCTCGTTATCCTTTATTCGAAGTCAACCGTACAGAAATACCCAGTATGACAATACACACGACGCGTTTCGTAACACCGCCACCGGTCCGGTAACGACCTGGTCGTCCGGAGCCGTTAATGAAATCTTTAAATACAAGAACAGCGAGTTGAAAAATTTTTTGCAACAAACAAGTGCAAAGGAATCGGTATACACACAGTCGGTGCAAGAAGCGAACGCGTTTGTATGATTTTGCAATTGCGGGGAGACGGTTACGTAAAGACTGAAACAACACGGCGGATTTCAGAATGTGTATCACCATTAGTAATTTACATGCCGTACATAAACTTCCGAGAAGCACGCGGATAAAGCGCTGATATCTTTTATTACGTGCAATAACGCTACGACTTTTACGTATGAGATTAACCAAAGTTGATTCGAGTTGCATCTAATGACGAAATAAATGATAACACCCAAAATATGTCCTTTCTTTGAGCGTAAATAAACAGCTTTTTTCTTTATCTGTAAGTTAACTAAAACTTAATAGTAAGTAAATGTTTAATAAAATATATTCTCATTTTTAAATAATTTATTCTTAATTTATTTTTAGGTAGAGACTTGAGGTAAAATTTTTTCTTTTGAGTTTCCTTTTGTAAGAACCAATACACATTCCTTCGACGATCACGTCATTTTTTTTCCACAATTGGTGAAAGCTCTCGTCTTAATTGACAGTTTTTCGGTAATTTATTCGCAAGATTTGCGGGGAATGAAGATGAGCGAGGCCGCGATGGAAATGAAAAAAAGAGCGAGAGAGA